>NC_049257.1:13480004-13690004 GCF_011100685.1 Canis lupus familiaris
GTTGAAATTATTCTTTTTACATTTATTTATGTTCTGGTGGCCACAAAAATATAATAAGCAAGGAAATTAGCGGGAAGGAGCAACAAGCTTACGTCTATATGTGCTCTGTTCCCATTAGCATTATTATCAGGGACTGATGATAATGTTTCATGTTTGATGACAGGAACAATTGGATTTTTGTGATATTCAGCTGTTTATCTTTAAAGTTTTAGTTAGGGCAGCCCTGGTGGCGCAGCAGTTTAGCGCCGCCTGCAGCCCAGGGCGTAATCCTAGAGACCCGGGATCGAGTCCCACGTCGGGCTTCCTGCACGGAGCTTGCTTCTCCCTCTGCCTGTGTCTTTGCCTCTCTCTCTGTGTGTGTGTCTCTAAGAATAAATAAATAAATCTTTAATAAAAAATAAATAAACATCTTAAAAAAATAAAGTTTTAGTTAATGTCTCCAAAGAATGCACTGTTTATCCATGAGGCTTATGTAACACAGAAAGCTTGTTAACCTTCTTCATTAAACAAAATATGCTTGTTATCTAAGTAATGAAATGCATCAATCATATGCTGGAGCCAACTCATACTTGCTGTGGGAGTCGATTGTGTACACCTTGCAACTTTGCCTTCAGTGTCTTCACATGGTTAGCTTGTTGGTAAGCTAACAATGGTTGAAATCAGCCATGGTCGGGAGTATTTACACCACAGAAATGGGCAAATACTACAAATGAGAGCCTTAAGTGGCATCTGGCAGAACTGACTCAAAGAAATTTCTGTGTATCTTTGTAATTATACTGGCTTTTTCAATTTCTCTATTTCCTTGGTTATTTGTTGTCTAATTGATCTATAAAAACAGCTGGAGGTATTTAAAATATTCTCACTAGGGTTTTAATTGTATTTGCCAATCATTTATATATTGTTAAAGTATGTCATTTGGCATACAGACATTATTAAATACTGTATTTTTGTTGTGGATTTTACTTGTAATCAATATAAAATGATTCTTTGCTCCATTTAATTTTTTTTTTAATTTTTAAAAGTAAACTCTACCCCTAACATGGGGCTGGCATCCACGACCTCTAGATCAAGAGTTACATGCTCTACTGACTGAGCTAGCCAGGTGCCCCATTCATTTAATTATCTTGTCATTAATTGTCTTGAGTTCTCTTTTCACATGAATTATGCCACTTTTTCTTTCTTTGTTTTATCTCTTGCCCATAACTTTATTTTTTATTTCTTTTTGTTATTTTAATTGGGCCTCTCATTATTAGCTTATACTTGGAGATGGTTTTCTGATCCTATCCAAGGATATTTTTCATTTTATAATAGAATTCAAGCTATTTGCATATACTGTGAAAATGGATATATTTGGTTTTCCTTAACTTTTAATTTACGTTATACTTCCTGTTATTTTTTTCAAAATCATTTGCTATTTTGGGTTAGTATTCTTGCTTTTCTTTTTTCCTCCTTTGGTGATATGAAATGTTCATTTTCTTAATGGTTATGTTGATAGACAAAATAATACCCCCGCCCTCCCAAAAATATCAGACCCTAATCCCCTGGAAGCTGTAAATGTTACCCTGTAAGGAAAAGGGATATTTGCAGGTGTAATGTTAAGGATTTTGGGATGGAGAGATTATCCTGTATTATATGAGTTAGCTCTAAATACAATCAGAAGAGTCTTTACAAGAGAAAGAGAAAGATTTCACAGAAGGAGACAGAGAGAGAGAGAGAGAGAGAGAGAGAGAGAGGAGAGAGAGAGAGTGAGAGCACACAAAGACAATAATGTAGCCACTGAGGCAGAAATTGGGATGATGCAGCCACAACTCAAGGCATGCTGGCTTTTACCAGAGGCTTTGAACAGAAACAGATTCTCCCCTAGAGCCTCTGGAGGGTGTGCAGCCCTGCCAATACCATGATTTCTGCCTAGTGAAAATGGCCCCCAGAACTGTGAGTGACTAAACTCACAGTTGTTTTAAACCATCACAGTTGTGATAATTCGTTACAACAGTCTAGGAAACTTGTAGAGTTACCTTTAAATTTTAGGAAAATAGGGGTGCCTGGGTGGCTTAGTTGATTGGGCATCTGCCTTCGGCTCAGGTCATGATCACAGGGTTCTGGGATTGAGTCCCTGCATCTGGCTCCCTGATGAACAGGGAGCTTGCTTCTTCTTCTCTCTCTGCCATTCCTCCTGCTTGTGCTCTCTGGCTCTTCCATCTCTATGTCAAATAAATAAATAAATAAATAAATAAATAAATAAATAAATAAATAAATAAAATCCTTAATTTTTTTTTTTTTTTTTTTAGGAAAATAGGGGCACTTGGGTGGTACAGTCATTTAAGCATCTGTTTTCGCTCAGGTCCTGAGATCAAGCCCTGCATCAGGCTCCTTGCTCAGTGTCGGGTCTGCTTGAGATTCTCTCTTCCTCTGCCCCTCCTGCTTATGCTCTCTCTCTCCAAAATAAATAAATCTTTATCTTAATTAGTTAATTAATTAATTTTAGGAAAATAAATTTGAACATATATTTTACTACCAATATCAACATATATTCATAAAGTTTGATGTTAGATATTCTTTCCTCCCATTTCCATTGCCTCTTTTTGGTGGGATTACTCAGGCCTTTAAGTTCCAAGTTTTATTTTTTATGTGGTTTTTTTGTTTTCAATTTTTTAAAAGTAAGCTCTATGCCTAACGTGGGGCTTGAATTCACAACCCTGAGATCAAGAATCTCATGTTCCACCAATTGAGCCAGCCAGGCACTTCATGTGTATTATTATTAAATAATTATGTTCAAAATGTATATTAATTTTTATAACCATACTTTCTTGTCAATTATTTGGATCACAACTGCAGGTTTTATTAATTGCTACTAATTATTTGAACTGTACTTGCCATATTTTATTTTCTTCATACTTTTGGCCAATCTTTGATTGCCTGGAATAGTTTTAAGAAGTATACGTAATAAATTAGAAAAATATTTCCAGCTAATACTACAAAGTGTGCTTATCTCCCCAATATTTAAAAGTCTCTAACAGTTAAGAAGCAAAACGGAACCCAAGTAACAAATGGGCATAGGATAAGCATGACAGTTCACAGAAAAGGAAATACATATGAAAAGATGCTTTTCTTTTTTTATACTAAGAAAAATGCAAATTAAAACTAAACTGAGGGGGATCCCTGGGTGGCTCAGAGGTTTGGCATCTGCCTTTGGCCCAGGGCACGATCCTGGAGTCCTGGGATGGAGTCCCATGTTGGGCTCCCGGCATGGAGCCTGCTTCTCCCTCTGCCTGTGTCTCTGTCTCTCTCTCTCTCTCTCTCTTTCTCTGTGTCTCTCATGAATAAATAAATAAAATCTTAAAATAAAATAAAATAAAACTAAACTGAGATGTAGTTTATTACCTGTCAGATTTGCAAAATTGCAAATATTTTACAATTCTTGGTTGAAAATCATTTCCCTTTGAAATATCAAGACTACCTTGATAGTCTTCTTCCATTTAATATTGTACAAGTATCTGATATAAGTCTTACTTTCGTTCTTTGAAAAGCTTCCTCTAACCTGACTTGGTGTACTTTTAGGGCTTTTTCTCTTTAATTTTTTAAGTAATCTCTATGGCCAATGTGGAACTGAACTCACAACCCGAGATCAAGAGTTGCACAATCCACCGACTGAGCCAGCCAGACACCCCTCCCTTTAATTTTTACATTTAAGTTTCTTTATGATTCATCTAAGCACCTGTGGCCTTTAATTAATTTGTGAATGATACTTGCTGAGTTCTATTTCTAGACTTACATGCTTTTCCCCGCCAGGTTACAAACATTTTCCCTTATTTTTCTTTGTTGTTTTTCTTCTATCTGCTCTTTTCTTTCTAGAATTCCTATTAAGCAGATATTAAATCTTTGAATTCTATATTTAACCTGTTCTTTCAAGACTTTGAATTTATCTTTTCCCTTTTAAATTCCAGGAACTTTTCTTGAACATGTTTCCTAATTCCCTGAATCATTACTCTAACACCTTCAGTTTGCTTTTTATCTCCTTTTATTGTTTATAATTCAGCAATTGTGATTTGCATTTCCAAGAGCACTTTCCTCTCTCAGTTCTTTTCTTTTTTTTTCTCAATTATCTTCTTTTTCATGATTACCTGTTACAGTTTTCTCAATGTACTGCCTCTATGAAACTTGTGGCAAGAATACAATTTTTCAAATATTCTCCTTTCCTCAGGAAAAGCTTAATGTGATGATTCAGATTGGGTCTAGCTTTTGAAAAATGTTACAGCATTTTCTATAGTTGATGATATTCTCCATTCGATCATTCTAACTGAAGGGGGGTCTAATCATACTGCTAATAATAATGGTTACTGTTTGTTGTGCACTTATTACGAGGTAGGATTTGCACTAAATGATCTACACACACCATTTTGTTTAATTTTCACAACTCGGAGCTAAATATTATCATGTTCATAACCCATGACCATTGCAAGTTCTCTGCCTCTCCACATGAATAAAGCTGCTTCACACAGAACTCTGCTCACAGGCCAATCTAGCCGCTTGCAAGGAAAGAATTCTTAACTACAAAATAGTGAATTTCCTTCACTTGTGTAGGAGACTGAGTTTCCCAGCCACTGCCTCTGATTTGAAAGTTTTCTGTCATCCACAGCTGCATTCCAGTTTATTTTAGGTTCTCAGGTACTAGCTGAGCTGTTCCACTTTGCTCTTCTAGCCAATCCCCATCACAGTAGGTAAGACTTCACACACCCTTTAGACCTTTAGGTAAAGACACATACTACATGTTTACCAAGCTTCCAGAAACTCTATAAACAATTCATAGCACTGGGGCATTGGAACCAATTCTGGTTCATCAATCTGTGTAGGTTCCTGTTCCAAAGTCTCAGATCCAACACAAGTAATACTCCGGTACTGAACACCCATTCAGCTTAGGCGTCCAGCATTTTGTGGGAACACAGAGTGATAGAGGGGAAAATATGGTGGGATGCTTGCATATCATGTCACCTGTAGCCATGTGAGGATATCTGTGGCCTGATCCCAATTTGTTGCCTCACTATTACCCTCTGCGTCAGTAAGCCATGATCTGATCCCTGCTCGTTTTCTGACACTGCCACGCTTGCCATCTGAAGGCTAAACCCAAGCCAGATTAATGAGTGAACCAGCTGCATAGGTATTTGGCTGCCAAGATTGTGGGGGGCCATACTGGTCAGCTCCTGCTGCACAACAATCTCAAAATTTAGTGGCTACAAATGACAATTATTTACTTTCACTTGTGTGTCTGCAGGCTGGTTGGGCATTGGCTTATCTATGCTAGGTTAGTTTAATGATTCCATTAATTTTGGCTGGGTTTGCTCTTAAGTCTGTGGGTCAACCAATAGGGCAGCTCTGCTCTACTCATTTCTCATTCTCTTTGGGCCAGTGGGGGAGAAGGCTGAAGGCCGAGATGCAAGAGGAAATGCAGAAATATGCACAGGCTTCTTTGGCCTATGCTCACCTTCAGATCTGCGCATATATCACTGGCCATAACAAATCACAGGGTGGATTTAAAGTCAAGGGCAGGAAAGACAGTCCACCTACAATGAGGCCGTGGCACAGGCATAGTAGCAGAGAGGAGTAAAGAACTGTGATCAATAATGGAATCTGGCTCAGGGGCCACGTCATCTGTAAATGCAATGATACGGAGAAAATGCATATATCAAGACCTCTTTTTAAGAAGAGTAGCGCATGTGTTTGTGAGGAACATTTTGTTCAGAAACTTTAGGGCGGGGATGCCAGGATGGCTCAGTGGTTGAGAATCTGCCTTCAGCTCAGGGTGTGATCCCGGGGTCCTGGGATCGAGTCCCACATCAGGCTCCCTGTAGGGAAGAAGGCTTCTCCCTCTGCCTGTGTCTCTGCCTCTCTCTCTGTGTCTCCCATGAATAAATAAATAAACATAAAAAAAGGTAAAAAATAAAATAAAGAGAAACAGTAGGGCAGGAAAAAAAACTTTCTCCTCTACCCATCTTGCATTCCCTGGCAGGGTCCCTGTAAGTTAGACTAACAAAAGACAGATTAACAAGAGTAAAAAACAGAAGTTTATTAACACGCACAACATGCATACACGTGGTAGCACTCAGTGACGAATAACTCAAATGGATGGTTAAAACTTGTGCTTACATAGCATCTTAACAACAGAACAGTAATTTTTTAGAGAAGTGACAGGACAAAGGAAAAGAACTTTTTCTAGGGCTGCAAATTGTGGGAAGACAAATAAGTGGGAGAACTAATGGAAGACGCGAGCTAGTTAGTAATGTTTATTCATTAGATTTTTCTGGTGCCATCATCTCTGGGTTGCTAAAGGTCTAGAACTACCTCTGGTGATTAACTTCTGTCCCTCCTGGTAGAGAGGGAAGGGGATGCATTTACAAATTTGCGTCCTGATTGTAAACAGGCAGAGGGAAGAGAGATTTTTCTTGTATGTCATTCTTCTCAATTGTCCTCAGCTCAAAATAATCCTTGCACCTAAGTGGCATATTCTGGAGCAGCATATTCTGCTACCCTTCAGAATGTGAGATTTGAGATCAAACCCCCAAAGGCCTTGTATACGTATATCTGATGGATTACTAACCTACTTTCCAAAGAAGGATGTCAGGTTAACTACAGGTATTTTGTTTTACAGAGTGTGATATGTGAGTCCCAGCCAGAACCAAATGCTTGGGAGGAGAGGAAGATTCGGCACTGCTATCATTCTCTTTTATCCAGGGGGTGTTTTATCCCACCTATAAATAGATGCGGACCAGTAAAAGTTCAGTTTCGTGGGGCAAAATATATCAGGATGGTGGGCCCCTGCATACTCCAACCCAAACAGAGAAAGCCTCACTGCAGAATGCTGGTCCCCAGGTGCCTGGTGTATTCCCAGAGATTCTACTGGGCTCAGTATCTGCAGCCTGTGGTGCAGAATTTTCTCGAAGTCCATAAGTAGCATTTTTGTCTGGGTATGTAATCCACATGGTGTTTCAGCCAAAGTCTAACCTGGAAACAGAGACCACCTGAATATTTAGACAGAGAGTCTCTAGTGCCGACCATTGGTGATCCACAGAAATAAAAAAAAGCTGGGAAGCCAAAATGGGGATCTTAGAGCAACCTGGAGATTAGCAACAGAAGGGAGCCTCTACCCTGTGCAGGCTGGAAGGACAGAGGGAAGAGGCAGTGTTACAAGGCAGGGTGCAAGGTCACCTAAGGGAAACCGGGATCCTGCTGGGCCTGCCGGCCTGGAATCCCCCCTACCCTACGAGCAGGTGCTGGAAGAAAGCTGCACAAGGCGGGGGGGTGAAGGGGAAAGAGAGCCTGGCCTCTCCTTCTTTCAATCCTCTGAGCCCCTCCAGCACGCCAATCCACAGAGCCCAGCTATTAGCCGCAGCCACAGGAGTCTGGGAAATTGAGTTCACAGCCAGCCTCCCTCTGCGCCAGAGAGCAAGGGCAGGAAAGGGAAGGATCTGTGGACAATGGGCCGAGGGCCCACAGGCCTCCTCTCCCCATTTCATGCACTCTAAAAATCCCAACGTGTCTGCGAATCCCCAGGAGACTTGTATGGCTTTGAACTCCCCTCCCACTGAATTTGTTAGGTTGAGGGATCATCTCAGCCTACTAAATGTGCCATTCTTCTTGACCCAGATAAAAATTCTCTTAATTTCCATTAAACAAGACAAAATGAAAAAGAAAACATGCAAGGCATTTGTGTGTCCAATTCCATGAAGATTTACAAGAACAAAGAAATTTGCCTTAGACTAATACAATTGTAAAGTGAATATTAGAAAATCTTGTGTTAAAAAAGATCCCACTGTTATTTCTGCAGATATTGGGCTCCTATCTCCTTCTGGTTCAATCTTTATCTCTCTATTCTTTTTTTTTTTAGATTTTATTTATTTATTAATGAGAGACAGAGAAAGAGAGGCAGAGACACAGGCAGAGGGAGGAGAAGCAGGCTCCATGCAGGGAGCCCATTGTGGGACTTGGTCCCAGGAACCCGAGATCATGTCCTGAGTCAAAGGCAGATGCTCAACTGCTGAGCCACCTGGGCGTCCCTCTTTCTTTCTTTTTTTTTTTTTAAGATTTTGTTTATTTATTCATGAGAGACACATAGAGAAAGGCGGGGACACAGGCAGAGGGAGAAGCAGGCTCCTCACAGGGAGCCAGATGCGGGACTTGCTCCCAGGACCCCGGGATCACACTGTGGGCCAAAGGCAGACGCTCAACCACTGAGTCACCCAGGTGCCCCTATTCTCTTTCTGTTCATCTTTACTTTGTCCCATTCCTTACAGGATGAAAAAGATAAAATAAAAATTTACCACCCTGCCTCTGCTAGTTCTCACCTGTAGGAGGGGGAGTATAGGTGTAGGTGTGTGTTTCAGCTCTCTGCAATTTCTCCCCCCGCACCCCCCACCCCGCTGTCCCCAAGGTAGGTGCTGGGTCCACCTTAGTACGTCCAAAGCCTGGGGTTGAGTTTTGAAAATGCTATTGGAAGGCTATCATAAGGGTAGAATAGTTAGAGGCATCCTCTACCTCATTTCCCCTGGAGGGCCACATTCTGGAGAGCAGTTCATCATTTATCTCTGATTTTTGGTTTTCAGTGAAGCATTCTTACTAAAGTTGCATGACAATGAACCAAAATGTGGTTGGTAGACCCCCACCATGCACATCTGGCTTCTATATGTGAGACACATGGACAGCAAGCCGACTTCTCACTTCATCATGTGGTGAAAGATGACCAATGACAGCCTTCCAGTTTCTTCCCTGAGCAATGTACCAACCATCCTCTTTTTTTTGGAAATTTTATTTATTTATTTGACAGAGAGCACAACAGGGGGAGTGGCAAGCAGAAGCAGACTCCCCACTAAGCAGGGAGCCCAATGCAAGGCTCACCCCAGGACTCTGGATCATGACCTGAGCTGAAGGCAGACGCTTAACTAATGGAAATACCCAGGTATCCCCATAACCATCCTCTTTAAACAAAATGTTGGGCTTTTGTTAAAGTGAGGCTTACCTTGACACAGGTAGCTAGAACAGGCTAACTGCTCCTTGTCTCTAGTAGGGGTAGGAGAAATAACCAAACTGCAGCCTCCGTTGGTTGGTCACCTGGTGTTCCAGCCAATTGTGCTCGGTCTGCCGCTTGACAGGTGCTTAAAGCCAGCAAAAGGCCACTTGAAGGGGACAGGAGGAAATGTGAGAAATTAAATTTGGGAAACTGGGACTGAGCATTCTACTGTAGAGCGTACAGAGAATCTGAACAGCTTTTTTGCTAGTATTAATTTACAGCTAATTTGTTTTATGGTTTCATACCCTTTATATTTTTCAATAAAACCTTTCAACAGCAAAGACATTTATTTATTTATTTATTTATTTATTTATTTATTTATTTATTTATTTATGATTTTATTTATGTATTCATGAGAGACACAGAGCATGAGACAGAGAGCCAGAGACACAGGCAGAGGGAGAAGCAGGCCCCATGCAGGGAGCCCGACACAGGACTCGATCCTGGGATTCCAGGATCATGTCCTGGGCCGAAGGCTGCACTTAACCGCTGAGGCACCCAGGGATCCCAGCAAAGACATTTAAAAATTGAATATGCATCTTTTAAATAATTTTATTAACACTCTCCTCTTTTTTTTTCCAATTATGTTCCAAAATAATTCTCAATTAAAGAAAAAAGCCTGGTCTCATTATGTTTTGAGCTTATTATTTAGCTAGGGGCAGCAAGGGTGTTAATGAACCAAAAAGCCTCCTCCCTTGAGTTTGCTTGGCAAATCTAGAGCCATACAGTATTAAGCAACTCCTGAAGCCAGAGAATTTCTGCCAGAAATTTCTATAAGAAGTTGTAGATTTGTAAAGTCCTCTATTATTTGCTTTTCAATCCTAAGGTTATAAAACCAAATTCATGGAACTTTCTTCAACTACACTACCTAAGACTGGGTGAATTCCTCTTTGCTCAAGTATCAACAAATTTGCCAATGTCCCCGGCCTGCTGAGAAGTGACTTTGCTTAGCACAGCGAGGCTGGGATCCTGACATCTGACAGCCATAGGAAAAGACCAGCCAGTCTTCCTGAACCGGACTTAATTCTTGATTCCAAAATACATCCCTTGTTCCTTCATGGGAACTAGTTACACCTGACTGCCTAAGAACTAGTCTCAAGTATGACATCCCACCTATAGCCTTAGTGCCACAAATTATTTGTCTAATTTTATCTGATAAAAGGAAGAGAGATTCTTATTGAACTTATGCAGATAACTGTATTGTAGAAATGTAATATAAGATAGAAAATAAGAATACTCAGAGTATTTGATTCTTTTGAATATGCTTTCTGATTCAGCTAAACTGAAGGTTAGAGATAAACCAAAAAGAAGAGAATATATATATATATATATATATTTACAGAAAATAAATATATATAAATAATATATAAATGTGTATTTATATATGTAAATACATATATACAGAATATACATAAAAGAATATATATACCGAAAAAAGAAAAACAATACCAATAATATTAAAAAAAAACACAAGACATTAAATGCCCTCATCAGTTCATTTGGTTCTTTGTAATTAATTCTTGTATTGGGATCCCTGGGTGGCTCAGCGGTTTAGCGCCTGCCTTTGGCCCAGGGTGCGATCCTGGAGTCCTGGGATGGAATCCCATGTCGGGCTCTCGGCATGGAGCCTGCTTCTCCCTCCTCCTGTGTCTCTGCCTCTCTCTCTCTCTCTCTCTCTCTCTCTCTGTGTCTATCACAAATAAATAAATAAATCTTTTTTTTTAAATTCTTGTATCACTGGATTTTGGATCACCAGTCTGTTTTCATAAAGTCACCTGCTTCTGAACAAAAAAAAAAAGTCTTGGAAATCTCAGTGCAGTCCTCAGGTACAGTCTGAAAGCCGTCTAAGTATTGTCAGCTCAGGAGCCAGTACCCAGAGGTTAGGTTTATCTTTGGATGCTTTGGTCCTTCTCATGGGGCTCTGAGGCTACACTGTTGAAGACTCCATTTCCACTTTATAACTTAGAACCTTTGCGCAAGTATGAGACGGAAGGACAAATACTTGGGATTTTTCTTGTGTGTGTGTTTTTAAGATTTTATTTATTTATTCATGAGAGACACACAGAGAGAGGCAGAGACACAGGCAGGGGGAGAAACAGGCTCCCCGGAAGGAGGCCAATGTGGGACTCGATCCCAGGACCCCAGGATCATGACCTGAGCGAAGGCAGATGCTCAACCACTGAGCCACCCAGGTGCTCCCTATCTTTAAATTAAATGCTATTTCTAATAAACAAATGGCTACAGTACTCATGAAAAAAGCTAAAAAACAAAACAAAACAAAACAAAATCATGTACTGGAAATTTAAAAACCAAATAGTGAAGTGGCTTAAGACTTTGAAGTTTCCTACCCTAAGAGATTCAGAGGATGTGCAGCGACACACACGTACCATGGAAACACGGATAAGGTGGTTTATGAGACAGTGTTGCCAACACTTCATGTCAGGCTTTCCTACCGGAATGCCTTTTGTGTCAGAATATCTTATCTATGAAGAATAAATATTCACTCTAGAGGGCATCTATGATGAAATATTTCTTTCTCTATTATTTGCTTTTTTCCCCCCTATTATTGGCTTGGTGAGATAATGTGACTTTGTGAAGAAGACCTCCTAGCAGGATATTACTTTGGTATATAAGGAAGTGTTTACAAAATTTTGAGTGGGTTGTCTGTGAAAAATAACAATGTTCGAATTCAGTTTATAGAGTTCAGGAAGACATACCCTTTGTGTAAAACAAAACAGATTTCTATACACTAACTTCTCAGTCTCAGGTACTTGAAAGCTAATTTATTATGAGTGATGGATGGAATTCCCTTTCTGTGTGTCTTCTTCATTGCAGTGACCAGAGAAGATCATAAATGGTGAGAGTACTTGTAAAATGAGGGGGTAGCACAAAAAGAACAATTTCTCAGGCTGGCTCTGGATCAACTCCAGCCAAGAATGAGGAAGATTCTTAGGATTTCTGCCACGGTCCTGGGCCAGCCAGGTTTTGCCAGGACTTTTCTAAAAATGCTGGTAAGATCCAAATTTTTGACACTGAGTACAGAATAAACTTATAAAGAAATAAGTTAAACTAATAAACTTATTTAAATGAGAAAAATTGCTAAGGAAGCATTCCTATTAGAGACCTAATGTTAAATCAGAATTGGAGAAAATCATGTTGAAAGGCAAAAAAAAAAAAATCTTTAAAAATTAAGAAATTTTGGTCATGACCATCCTAAATAGATTTAATTTAAACATAAAATGTGATAGGTCATAGTTTTCTTAACTTTTTAAAAAATATTTTATTTTTAAGCGATTTCTACACCCAGTACAGGATTCGCCATGACTCCCGAGTCACATGCTCTACCAACTGAGCCAGCCAGGCATCCCTTAACTTTCAATCAGTAAAATTTACTACTGTTTTGGAGATGATAATTATAGTATTTGTACATTGGTTTCTCTCTCTCTCTCTCTTTTTTACAGAAGGAGAGAGACTGAGCAGTGGAGAGAGGCAGAGGGAAAGAGAGAATCTTAAGGAGGCTTACCCCTAACTCGGGGCTTCATCTCACCACCCTGAAATAAGGACTTGAGCCAAAATCATGAGTCAGGTTCAAATCAGCTGAGCACCCAAGTGCCCCTATATTTGTCTCTTTTTAATCAAGATTTTAGTGCATGTTACTATTAGTCATTTCAATGTTACAATTATTTATAGCATCTCTTCTGCATGTAAGGCAGTTTGTGGTATAGAACTGGTTTGATCCACAGTGTTACACTTAACCAAAACATAAGTGAATCCTGTGTGTTCTGTTGTTTTCGATTTTCTGATTAACAAAAGATACAAGTACTATCTTTTGGTTTTTCCTTCTATGTGTTCCTGTGTTTAGTTAACTTGTTATGCTTTCATTGAAGGACATCAGAGGGTTTCACTTGTGCGTTTCTGAAAGTATTGCATTTCACATTAAGAAGCCAAGTTCAACAAATAAAAATTAGGTTTCAGTGGATGTGACGTAATATTGGAGTTGAAAAATAAACAAACTGATAGACTGTGAGAAATGAGTAACTAAAGTTCAAAAAAATTAGGAAAAATATGTTTTATGTTAAGAGAGTTTTGGAGATTATTCTAATTATTGGTTCATTTTGACCCCCAGAATCTTACAGATCTTCAAGGACATAAACATCTTTTGCTAACATGTAGAAGGTGGAAGATACAGATATAATTTTAGGTTTTTGTTGTTTCTTCAGTTATTCATAAATAAGTTTCAGGTATCTTTTGCCTAAAATGAGGATTCTAAAAATCTGGGTCACAGTGATAAGGCCTGACATTGCTTGATTTTTTTTCCAATAAAATGATAATATCAGCTTGTTTACTTATTACTTGTCTCTTTTTCATAAAAAGGAAAAGAAGATACAGAAAACTCACTATCTGCTGTTTGAGCATTTTGATTACTTGAATTTTTTAATTTTTTTAAATTTTTATTTATTTATGATAGTCACAGACTGAGAAAGAGAGAGAGGCAGAGACATAGGCAGAGGGAGAAGCAGGCTCCATGCACCGGGAGCCCGACGTGGATTCGATCCCGGGTCTCCAGGATCGCACCCTGGGCCAAAGGCAGGCACCAAACCGCTGCACCACCCAGGGATCCTGATTACTTGAATTTTTGATGCATATAAGTTTCATTTAATTGTGTGTTATACTAAGAAATTCTATTGCATTTATCCTCCTATTTCCTTTCAACTTACTTTTCTTATTGACTGTCCCTTAGGGCCTCAAACATCCTAAAAACAAAGAAAGAACATTCAATATGAGTTCATTGTTATAATATGTTGCTGGACCATTTGTCCTTAATCATTATTAAGAAATATATTTTCTCTTAAAAAAAAAAAGTAATTAGGGGAGGCTGGTTGGCTTGGTTGAAGAGCATTCAAGTCTTGATCTCAGGGTCATGAGTTTGAGCCCCATGATGGGTGTAGGGACTACAAAAAAAAAAAAAAAAAAAAACCAAAAAACAAAAAACAAAGAAAGAAAAATATATATCACTTATTCTAGAATGGCTTCCCCTTTGTTCTTTTTTTCTTTTTCTTTTTCTTCTTTTTTTGGAGTAACAAATTACTCCAAAATTTTGTGGCTAAAAACAAAAACTGTTTAATATCATGATTTAGTGAGTCACGAATTGGGCAGGGTTTGGCTGGGTGATTCTTCTGTAGCACATGGTGTCAGTGGAGGCCACGCAGTGATCTGGAGGACCCAAGACAGCTTCACTTCTATAACTAATGTCTTGGTGGGGACAGCTGCAGGGCTGGGCGCACTTGGGAGTATGGACTGGTACCTACCATTGGCCTTGTCAACATGATGGTCTCAGTGCAGTTGGCCTTCCTTCATGACCGCTCTGAGAGCTAGTGTTCCAGTGATCAAGGCAGAAGAAGCTCCAGGGCTCCTCTGCCCTGGCTTTGAAAGTTATACAGCCTCACACCCCCACCTCCTATTGGTTGAAGTACTTCCAAGCTCACTCCAATTCAAGTAGAGGGAACACACACTCTATAACCTCACATCGCTCTATGCGAAGAGCGTTCAAGAATTCGCAGTCAGGTTTCGAAACTACCGAACCTTACTTTCAGAGGCTTTCCTCTATCCCCTCCTTGAACAGCTACAATATTTTTGCTCTTGCTTTATTCCAGAAATGGTTCAGTTCTGTGAAATCCTTTGGCTTTAAATTCGCTTATGGTAGACTTTACAATTCTATGATCTATGTTTTTCCTCTGGTATTTCTTGCCTGAGATAAGGGTGCTGATATCTGTGTTTACTAAGTGTAAAGCTGATATTACTGAGAGCGCTCTTTAGTGGAAAGTTACTCATTTAGTGACAGACTTTACATTTCCATGATAAAATACAGGTTTTCTTTAAAAGCCCAAAATGTAGTATCCTTTACATTTCCATGAAAATATAAAAGTAGAATATTCTTAAAGTCCGGGTTTTTAAATTTTATTACAAATATAAATATATTTTTCTACTTGAAAAGCTTTCTTCCAACATTCCTCTACAAGTAATCAAGTCAGCATTGATTGACAGGTGAGACATCCTAATATTGCCTTCCCCTTTTCTAAGTGAGCTGTTCTACTTACATTTTTGACAGCTGAAAACGACTGCTTGCCAACATTGTCAATGACATGTTGAGTAAGAAACCATTCTATGTAGTTCTCCAGTCTCCCATTTTTCTTATTCTTTTCCTTTTCATAGTTATTGTTCTTATTCAGTTGGAACAATAGCAAATGTCTAGGAATTGTCTCTCGTCCCTCTATTTTTTAAAAGATTTTATTTATTTATTCATGAGAGACACACAGGGAGAGGCAGAGACATAGGCAGAGGGAGAAGCAGACTCCCTGCAAGGAGCGCAATGCGGGACTCAATCCAGTACCCGGGGATCCTAAAGGCAGAAGCTCAACTGCTGAGCCACCCAGGTGTCCCTCTCTTCCCTCTAATAAGTTCGTTTGTGCTTTGCTTAGTTTTGTAAATTCAATTTTTATAAAATGATGCAAAAGATGCTACTACTTTGCTTCCTGGTCCTCACAGTGATGACACTGTCTTATATAATCAGCTCTGCCACTGGTAACCCTAATCCACAGGGCCCAAGCACCACTGTCCTGACTCTATTTGGAAGAAGGGCCATAGGATGTCGGTTATCACATCTTGGCTAAATATGACCAAATGGCCCGCTGGGATACTATGCATTGTCTCAAGTACTGAATTACAGTATTGTGGTCTAATGGATGCTGGACTAGAATCTAGGATGCTTGGCTTGTCAACCTGCAGTGGACATTTGGATCCTGAGAGATTACCTGGGGAAACCATTCCTCCTTTCTGCCAGTCCATGGGGGTCCTGTGAGGCTGGATCACCCCCTCTAGGATCCAGATAGGCAGGTGCCCTGGCTGAGCAAAGCAGCACATCTCATGTTCTTGGCCACAGTTCAGGGATAAGCATGTTTTCCAGGTAAATACAAGAAGAATTAGAATTTTGTAGCAATTACAAAAAAAAAAAAAAAAAAAGAGAGAGAGAGAGAGAAGGAAGTATTTCTGCTGAGTTTGTGAAACATAACATAGTACTGGAGCTTCTGATGGCCATATTTGCCACCATTTAAAGAAAATATGCTGTGAATAACGTCAGTTAGAAGAAGGTAGAGCCAAGGAATAGACTGATTCCTGATTAAATTATTTGAACACTGCCCGAATTCATAACTATTCCCTTAACTTTTCAGTTATAAAGCCCTTGTGCTTTGATTCCATTTACAAGCAGTTCTAAAACAGGCACATCTCATTCATAGTGATAGGAATCAGATCAGTGGCTGCCAGAGCAGTGAGAAGTCATTGACCGGGAAGGTGTACAATGCAACCTTGTCAAAAATCATTTGACACATATGTGTGGATCGAATTATGTCTATTCTTACACCAATACCACACTTTGATTACTGCAGCTTTTTATAAATCTTAAAATCAGGTACTGAAAGTTCACTGTCAGTTCTTAAAACAAATATTGACTAGTATACATACTTTTAATTTCCATATAGATTTTAGCATCAGCTTGTTAATTGAAGAGAATTGACATCTTAATAACACCAGTCCCTCCAATCCATAAACATAGGTTTCTATTTTCTTTAGTCTTCCTTAATTTCTCTTGTCAGTATCTTAGAGTTTTTAGTACAGAGACACTGCACATATTCCTATTAAGTGTATCCCAAGTATTTCAAGTTTTTGATCCTAAGTATTTCAAGTTTTTGATCCTATTGTAAATGATATTTTTTTAATTTCATTTTTAAATTTTTAGTTGCTAGTATATAGAAATATAGTTGATTTGCACACATTGATCTTTGTCTTACAACAATGCTAAATTCATTTATTAGCTCTAGCAGTTTACTGGCATATTATTTAGGGGTTTTGTATATACGATCATGTTGTCTGTGATAAAGGCAGCCTTACTTCTTCCTTTTAACTGTATGCCCTTTATTTTTCTCTTGCCTTCAGTACAATGTTGACTAGGAATGAGTGGACTGATGTCTTAGTCTTGTTCCTAATCCTAGGGGGGGAATATTTTGTATTTCACCAATAAACATAGCAACTATAGAGTTTTCATAGATACCTTTAGTCAAGGTAAAGGTAAATAAAACTTCTTGAGGAAGAAGTTTTATTCTGGTTTGCCATAAGTTTGAAAGTTTTGTTGTTGTTTTATCATAAGTTCGTACTTAATTTTATCAAGTACTTTTCTTCATAAGTTAATATAAACATATAATTTTTCTCCTTTAGTCTTAATATGGTGGCCTAAAGTGACTGCATTTTCATGACCTCTAAATACTAAAATATATATTTCCTTAAAACCAGGGCATTCTCTTATAGAACTATAGAGTACACTTACCCGAATTAAAAAAAAAAACAACAAAAAACAGTATTGATACCATGATATCCAATTTACAGATCTTCTTAAAATTCTCTCATTGTTCCACTATTGTCATTTTTGGGGGTCCAGGATTTGATATATAATCATATTATGCATGAATTGTATTTCTTCAGTCTCCTTTACTTTCTAACCATCCTGTAGTCTCTCTTTTTCATTGTCTGACATTTTTGGAGAGTATTGATGAGCAATTTTTTACAGTGTCCCTCAGTTTGGGTTGTCTGATGTTTCTTCATGATTGGATCAGGTCATACATTTTGGCAAGAATGTGAAGGAGGGGATATTATGCCTTAGCACCGCAGCAGGAACATGGTGCACTTTGTCCTATTACTGGTGATGGAAGGATTGCTCCGTTCCTGCCCTATAAAGTTGCTATTTTCTCCCAGGTAATTAATTTGCATCTCAGAGGGGAGATACTCAGAGACTTCACAAATAACCGGTTTTTCAACATTTTTTTGTCCACTAATTTCATCATCCATTGATGATTCTTGCCTGAAACAATTACTACTGTCAAGGTTGGTTACCAAATAGTGATTTTCTTTCTATTTATTTATTTATTTATTCATTTATTTATTCATGAGAGACACAAAGAGGGAGAGAGAGGCAGAGACACAGGCAGAGGGAGAAGCAGGCCCCATGCAGGGAGCCGGACGTGGGACTCGATCCTGGGTCTCCAGGATCATGCCCTGGGCTGAAGGCAGGTGCCAAACCCCTGAACCACCCAGGGATCCCCCTTTCTTTCTTTTTAAAAAGGATTTTATTTACTTATATTTGTATTTGAAAGAAAGGGGAGAGAGCTTGAGCAGTGAATGTCTGAGTGGGGGAGAGGGGAGGGAAGCAGAGGGAGAGGAACAAGCATACTCCACGCTGGGCACAGAACTTGACCCAGGGGCTGATCCCATGACCCTGAGATCACGACCCCAGCAGAAATCAAGAATCAGATGCTCAGCAGACTGAGCCACCCAGGTGCCCCGACAGTGATTTTCTATTTCTATTATGCCTTCTATATTGAACAGCGAATCTTGGATTCTGCAACACAAAAAGCTATCCTTTGTCACTCATTTATTTATTTGTTTATATATATAGAATGCTATATATATATATAATATATAGATATATTTCAATGTATGTAATATGTACATATATATTAGCCATGTAGATCAATATAAATTAATATATTTATTTTATTTTATGGATTTTGGTCCATTATTGTCATCATTTATTTTGTTCAAATTGGTCAAGCCAAAAGGAGAAACCTCTTTAAGATGGGTGTTCTGGGGTGCCTGTGGCTCAATTGGTTAGGAGTCTGTAAGGGCCTGAGGGTGGTTTCTTTCTTTCTTTCTTTCTTTCTTTCTTTCTTTCTTTCTTTCTTTCTTTCTTTCTTTCTTTTTTTTTTAAGATGTATTTATTTATTCATGAGAGACACAGAGAGAGAGGCAGAGACACAGGCAGAGGGAGAAGCAGGCTCCATGCAGGGAGCCCAGCCCGATGCAGGACTTGATCCCCGATCCCAGGATCACGCCCTGGGCCAAAGGCAGATGCTTAACTGACTGAGCCACCCAGGATCCCAATCCTATAAATATATTGAAATGTGTTCTATGTCCCAGCATATAACTTATGTTGATAAATGTTCCATATATATTTCAAAAGAATGTATATTTGTTAGGTAGAGTGTTCTATAAATATCAATTGGATCAATTGTTTGATAGTGTGGTAAAGTCATTTCTACTTTTAATGATTTTCTGTCTACTTCCTTATATATTACTAAGAGAGGAAAGCTGACATTGCCGATTGTAATTCAGATTTGTCTATTTCTCATTTCAGTTCTGTCACTGAGCTGTATGGATTATGGAGCTTTGTTATAAGGTACATACATATTTAGGATTGTTAGTCTTTTAGAGAAATTGATTTTTTATTCTTCATGTAAAATATATTTTTGGCAATATTTCTTGTACTACGATCACTTTGTCCAATATTAATAAAGCTACTTCATCTTGCTTAAGATTAGAGTTTACATAATATGTTTTTTCATTATTTTTTAAAAACAGCTTTATTGAGCTATAATTTACACACTGTGAAATTAACTCCTTTAAAGTATACAAGTTGTTTTTAAAATATTGTGCAACTAGCATCACCATTTAGTATTAGAATATTTTTGCCACCCCAAAAAGAAACCCTGTACCCATTAGCAATCACTATCCTTTCCACCTAGCTCTTGGCAACCACTAATTTACTTTCTGTCTTTATAGATTTGTCTATTCTGGAAAATTCCTATAAATAGAATCATACAAAATGTGGCCTAGCTTGACTGGTTCTGTCATTTAGCAGGTTTTCAAAGTTCATTCATGTTGTAACACGTATTGGTACTTTATTCCTTTTTAGAGTTGGGTGATACTAGGTCTGTAATAAATTTTAAGTTATATTTTATGGATGGTATGAGGATAAAATTACAAGTTTCAGCTTTCGCTGATTTCCATTATGTAAATATCTCCACTAGTGTTGGTTTGAAACTACCAACATGTTATCACTAGATGGAAAATTGGGAAAGGTATACATCATTCATGCTCATGAAGTGGCTTCAATCAGCTCCAGCACACCACTGGTTTAATAATACCATGTTTCTTGTTTTGTCTCTCTCCCATTTTAATTTGTTTCTTTTCCCCCCTAATTCTATGCCTTGTTATAGGTTATCTTAGAATTCTATTCAGTCTTCTCTGTTAGACTGTTAATCTCTACCCCCACATTCTACTTTTTTCCACTGGTTACTCTAAGGCTTACACTATCCATATTTAACTTATCATAGCCTATCATTACCTACTATTATATTATTTCATGCATATTACAGGAACCCAATTTGCAAAAGTATATTTCTCATTTCCCCTCCCCATCCTTTTTCTTCTTATTAATTTCTTTTAGAAATTTTATTTCTAAAAATGTGATTAATCACAGAAGTTGTTATTGTTTGGGTTCAGAAAATCAATCATTTTTTACACAATTTAGAAATAGTAAAATGTGTCTTATATTGCCCCATATATTAATTATTTATGACATTTTTTATTATTTTGTGTTTGAATTTTTACTTAGTATTATTTTTCTTTAGCCTGAAAAGATTTAAAAAAAAAAAAGATTAAAAAAAAAAAGATTTTATTTATTTATTCATGAGAGATGCTGACAGAGAGGCAGAGACATAGGCAGAAGGAGAAGCAGGCACCCCACAGGAAGCACAATGTGGTACTCAACCCCAGTACCCCAGGGTCATGACCTGAGCCGAAGGCAGACACTCAACCACTCAGCCACCCAGGCATTCCTGGATTGAAGAACTTCTTTGATCATTATTTTTTGTAGATGAGTTTGTTGACCAAAAATTATTCCAGATTTGTTTGTCTGAGGACATCTTTATTTTACTTTTATTTGAGAGATCTTTTGACTAGATATAAATTTCTAGTTTGACAGACTTAATTTTCTTTTGGCATTTTAAAAATGGTTTTCTATTATCTTCTGGCTTGCATTCTTTCTTATGAAAAGTCAGTTATATTTCTAACTTCATACCCCTGTACATAACATGTCTTTTATTTCTTTGGCTATTTTTAAGAATTTTTCTTCATAATTGTTTTTTTAAACAATTTTATCATGATGTGCTACGTCTTGGTTTCCCATCTTGGAATATGTTGAGCTCTTTAGATTACTGGGTTAATATTTTTAATTAAATCTTAAAAATTTCAGTTATGTTTAAAAGATTTTTTTCTCTTGGAAGTAATAGATATGTTTATGGCAAAGATTATGGGGATGGTTTCATGGATGTAAATTATCTCCAAACTCATTTGTTGTATGCATTAAATGTTTTTTTTTAATTTTTAAAGTATAAAAAACATTTTTTGACTCTTCTCTTTTCTGAGTAATTATGCATATGTTAAAGTACTAGATATTGTTGCTTGGGCAATTTATGCTTTGTTGTTGATTTTTAAAAAAACAGCTTGTGTTCTAATGTTCTAATGTTCTAATGTACATATCATAAAATTCATTTAAGTATATAATTCAATCATATGATTTTGTAGATTTACAGAGATATATACCATTACTATGATTTAATTTTAGAATATTTCCAACATCCAAAAAAGAACTCTGTGCCTATTTACAGTTACTCCCTGTTCCTACCCTTAGTACCAAGCAACCATTAATCTACTCTCTATCTATATGATTTGTCTTTTTTTGACATTTAAAATAAATGGAATCATACAATATGTGTTCTTTTGTGTCTGGCTTCTTTCACTGAGCCTAACATATCTGAAATTTGTTTACTTTTTATCCCTTTTTTATCTCTACCTCAGTTTTGATAGTTTTCATTGCTTGGTCTGCAAGTTCACTTATTCTTTTCCTGTGCAGTGTCTAATATATTAAGTCCAGTGAATTTTTCATTTCAAAACTTAATTTTCAGCTCTTGAAGTTTACTCGGGTATTTTTTATAGTGTTCATTTCTTTCTTCATTGTGAACATGTCTTCCTTAAATTCTTAATTATATTCATTATAGATGATTCACAGTTCTTATCTGTTAATTTAATTGTCTCTGTCATTTCTAGGCCTGCTCCTATTGACTGATTTTCTCCTAGTTATAGGTCACATTGTCCTGTTTCCTTGCAGTTCCAGTAAATTTTTATTGTATGCCTTCTATTGTGAATGTTGCCTTATTGAGTGTATGGATTCTGTTATCTTTCTCTGAAGAGGTTTGGGTTTTATATTTGTGAGCAGTTAATCTATTGAAGTTCTCCTGGATCTTTTTGAGGCTTGTTTTAAAGCTTTGATAGGGCATTTGTAGCGTAACCTATATTATAGTGGTAATTTAGCTCTAATCTATAGAAGAACCTTCCTAGAGCTCTTACTAAATGTTCAGCTGTTCAAGAATGTTTCTACTCTGGTTCAAGTACAAAGCTTCAATGTCTTCTAGTTCTGTGGAAACTGTAGGGGCTTTTCAGTTTATAGTTCTCTGGTAGTTGTCTTTGCCTGCCCTCATTGAGTGTCTCCCTATGCATATATAGATTATTATTTATTCGAACAGTTAAGGGACTCTGATGAAGATTTCTGGATTTCTTATTCTGTGTAATTTCCATTCTTTCACTTTGTGTGCCACAAATTCTAACTGCCTCAGCCTCCCTAATCTCTGATCTGTCTTCCTAGCCAGTGAGACCATTGTAAGAAATCTCCAAGGTATTTATGCAGCTCAATGAAAAACAAAACATTAAGACCCAAGTGGTAATTATGAGTTCAATCAAGATTTGTCAGTGTACAACTCTTCCATTTTTATCTTTACCTTCAGTCTCCAAAGATAAGACATTAATTTGCAAATTATTTTTCTTCTAAAAAGAAATTATTTGCAGAGGGGTTCATATTTGATTTAAGATAATTATTTAGAAAATATTTAAGTATGCAAAATATGTCTTAAAATATTCTCTAAGGGAAAATTGTTAAGTAGTTACATAGGTTCAGAATAGTCTTTGCAGCTTCCCTCTCAATCCAAAAATAATGTTAATATGAATAATAGCTAATACTTATATAGATTTATAATGTGCCAGGGAATCCAAATGCTTTACATACATTAATGTGTTTAAGAAACCTACGAGTTTGGGATCCCTGGGTGGCTCAGCGGTTTGGCGCCTGCCTTTGGTCCAGGGCGCGATCCTGGAGTCCCGGGATCGAGTCCCGCTTTGGGCTCCCGGCATGGAGCCTGCTTCTTCCTCCTCCTGTGTCTCTGCCTCTCTCTCTCTTTGTGTCTATCATAAATAAATAAATAAATAAATCTTTATAAAAAAAGAAAGAAAGAGGGATCCCTGGGTGGCGCAGCGGTTTGGCGCCTGCCTTTGGCCCAGGGCGTGATCCTGGAGACCCGGGATCGAATCCCACATCGGGCTCCCGGTGCATGGAGCCTGCTTCTCCCTCTGCCTGTGTCTCTGCCTCTCTCTCTCTCTCTCTCTCTCTATCATAAATAAATTTAAAAAAAAAATTAAGAAAGAAAGAAACTTACAAGTTAAGTGTTATAATTATTCACCCTACAGATGAAGAAACAGAGCTACAGAGAGATTAAATAATTTTTCCATGGTCACATAACTAGAATGATTCAAATGTATTCTGAATAAATTTTGGAGAAGGTGCCTCTGTCCTGGCCAAAAAGCAGACTTCATTGGATGATGTAATCATTTAAATTTACAATCCCTTTTGACTGGGCTCAAAGCCCAAACTTATACTCATACCTAAGGAAGCTCTTGTCAGATTAAATCAACTGGAGTGTTGCCTGCATTCATTGTATAAGACTCATATCATAAACATCCTGTAACTGAGGCCAGAAACTGTTAGGAGAAAAGTGGTCATTCACATCAGCAGTGTTACTTAGATTGAAAAAATTGGGGGTTTCTTTATTAGCACCACAATCGACATTGTTCATGTCTATTTAAATGGAAATAATATTCTGGGTTGGTTCACTGAAAGAAATTTCATCTTTTCTTATAGGGTTGGAGGTTCAGAGATTTGGAAGGTCATTCCTTTTTGAACTCTTCGTAGGAGACAAATCTTTCTTTCAGCACATAAAATCTTAATGATTGAATTGTGTGTGTTAAAAGCTCCCAGAAGAGATTTGCTCATCTTATTTGGTAGAGCATCTACTGACAGAGGCAGAAAGTAGTAGCTAAAAGAAGAGAAAAAGAAGGTGCCCCTGGCAATGATAGAGATTCAAGTTTGGGGAAGGGGCAACCTGGGAATAGTCACACCTTCTTCAAAAAAGAAGGAAGTATTTTCTGTGGCCCCAGTCCACCTAGGGCATGTTGGGTTCATGTACAAGTAAACCAGAAAGAAATGCCACTCTGGAGGATAAAATCTCCCAAATGCCAAGTTATGGTAGATCAGGAAAATCTATGAATTCTAGCAATAGCAGAGACACTATAGATGTAGATTTGCCAGGAATACCTAAAGCATCTCTATAGGGGCCTGAAACCCCAGGGCACATGTAAGACAGTCAGCAATACTTCCTCAGGGATTTTCCACCATCTGAGTCCCTGGTTGGCATAGCTGGCGACATGTATTGATTATATCTGACCTGAAATGCACTATTGCCTGACTACTATGGCCTGACTTGATGGTACGAACACATCTCCTCAGGACACTGACACTTACTAAAGCGGTCGCTTTTAGAACCTCTAAGCACTTGAGAAAAAAAAAACAAAAAACAAAACTGGTGTCCTTTTTTCAACACATATGATCAGAAATAAAAACCAAATTAAGCCAGCTTCTACACAATTTACATTAAAGAGGAATTAAAATAGATTTTTCCCTTGGATTTTCATATTACAATGTTCTGGATAAATTCATTGAAGCTGAACTTGACTTTTTTTTTTCTTACTCATTTTTTTTAATGCCCAAGTTTGTTAGTCTGCTCATTTAGCAACTCAGCATAGCCCACTGGCCAACTCTAGTGTGAAAGTTCTCATAATCTATCTTTATTTTATTTTATTTTTTAAAAGATTTTATGTATTTATTCATGAGAGACACAGAGAGAAAGAGAGGCAGAGACACAGGCAGAGGGAGAAGCAGGCTCCATGCAGGGAGCCCGACGTGGGACTTGATCCTGGGTCTCCAGGACTATGCTCTGGGCTGAAGGCAGGCGCTAAACCGCTGGGCCACCGGGGCTGCCCACCCATCTTTATTTTAGTTTTGAGTTTACTTGCCAGTCATTCTCCACAATACACAAAATTGGGTTGTTGCATGAATAAGTAACTACAGCTAGCACAATAATGCTTACTTTTGTAAGCTTTTAGAATAAAGCTAAAAGAGAATTACAGTAGCTCTTTTCCTTTTATCATCATAAATATCCTGTAATTGAAATCAGGATTTAGAAGTGGGAGCAGGAGATGTTGGAGATAGTATGAGATTGAGTAAGGTTTACACAGTCAATCTGAAAACATATTTTGATAAACATTTCTTCTGGTAAACAAAGGAATTGAATAATTAAAAACTTTCATATGGTACTAGGTAGGGAAATGTCAAATAGCTACAGGCAATCAACAGGTTACAGAGAAAAAAAAAAAAAACAGGTTACAGAGAATTGGAAAACAGTGGAAGAATGAAAAAGCATGGAACCATGATGCACTTTAATGTCAACCTGATGCAAGTGTAACTTTGTGACATTAATAATCTATGTACAAAAGTAAATATAGTTATATAATTATAAAATAAAAAAGTTAAATTTCTAAGAAAGGCCTGTGAATTAAAATGAGTTCAATACTTTACTTTTCAAATCTTTATTTATTTATTTGAGAGGGAGAGAAACAGAGAGCACCCACACATGCATGCATGCACGCACGTGCAAGTGGTGGGAGGTTCAGGGGGAGAGAGAATCCCAAACAGATTGTGCTCTGAGCATGCAGCCTAATGTGGGGCTTGATCCCATGATCCTGAGATCACCACCCAAGCAGAAAAGAAGACTCTAACACTTAAGCAACTGAGCCACCCAGGCACCCCGTTGTACTTCTGTGTACAAAAGTAAATATAATTATATAATTATAAAATAATTATATAAATAATTATAAAATAAAGGAATTAAATTTCTAAGAAAGGCATTTGAATTAAAAAGAGTCCAATATTTTAGATCACTATAATTTAAAAAGGCATGTTATGACAATCATAAAAATATATTTTAAATTAATAGAGCTATTTTCCAAAATCTAAGTCAATAAATTCCCCACTGCAATTTTGAAGATGGATTGACTTCTCGGAAAATAGAGCAATTATTCTGTGAATTTTAATACGAATACAAAGTCTGTTATGTACAGAACCAGGTACAGAAAGCAATTAGTTGTAATGCAGATCAAACCCGCCCAAATGAACTGAAAAACTTCATTTAGAACTTAGTAAACAAAAAGCCAATATTTGCAAGTATGCTATTTGTTGAGATATTATGAGCTTGAAAATTGTTAATAAAAATTCTAACTTATTGGAATTTAAATATATCTTTACATTTTTATTTAATTAAAAAGTGTCTTAAAATTAATTTTTATTGTTTTAATAAATTAAGTTTTCCCAGCAGGTAAGCACACCCCAATTGATAATTTACTCATTATTTGGGCCTCCTCCCAATTGGAGTATTTTATTTTATTTTATTTATTTATTCACGAGAGACAGAGAGAGAGAGAGAGGCAGAGGCACAGGCAGAGGGAGAAGCAGGCTCCAGGCAGGGAGCCCGATATGGGACTTGATCCCAGGACCCTAGGATGACGACCTGAGCCCAAGGCAGATGCTCAACCACTGGACCACCCTGGGATTCCAACTGGAGTATTTCTTTTCTTTCTTTTTTTTTAATATTTTATTTATTTATTCATAGAGATGCAGAGAGAGAGAGAGAGAGAGAGAGAGAAGCAGGCTCCATGCAGAGAGCCCGACGTGGGACTCGATCCAGGGTCTCCAGGATCACGCCCTGGGCTGCAGGTGGCACTAAACCGCTGCGCCACCGGGGCTGCCCCCAACTGGAGTATTTCTAAGTGTAGAATATTTATACAAATTATTCAGGGGTGAGCTGTTAGACTACAGCTGCCAGGGTCTTCATGAAATAAGTTTCAACTGCTCTGCCACACCAAGGATACAAGTAACATGAAGTCTGTTTTCTTTTTCCCAGGTTGAATTAAAATTGCTTAACCCCTTATATGTCAGATGAGAAGGAAATCCTACAATATATTCCTGGGGGTCCCTCAAACTCTTTGCTCATCCAAAAACAGTGGTAGCTTTACATCCAACAAAGAGGTCCACTTGCTTTCACTTCTACCTGGGGAAGAACTTTCTGTTTTAAGATCTGTTGTTGCCTTGTGGTCATTGTTCCTTGCTTCTGCACACTGTCCCTTTTAAGGGTCCATTTGACCGTCTAGAGCTGCATCAACCAACTTACCACCAACCAATTTCTGCCAAGCTTCTAGGTCAGCCTAAGTTTTCAAAGGAGGCCACATAGGTAGGTGGCTCCCTTTGACCCAAGGCGTCTTCTCTGGGATCCCTGGAAATCATACAAGTGCCCATGCAGCTAAGTCTTCTGCCCAGAGGTGCTATGCTTGAGCTGATTAGAGGGTCACTCCAACCCAAAATATGCAACAACTGTCCCATTCTCCAGTCTCAGAAATTCAAGGAAGCCGGAGGAGGAGTTGGCTAGCTTCTGTTCTTTCCTAACAAGACACAGAGAGCTCATTCCATACCCTTCTTCAGAAAACAGAGCCCGCTTGTCTTTGAGAAGGGCCCGGATTATTTTTAGTGGGAAATACTTTCTCTGCTGCCTTGATCATTCATCCTACCCATGATAATTCAAAGGAACTCTGGCATCTATCTTGCTGAAGCAACAAATATATAACTACCAGTACTACCAACAATAACACGATTCAAACCAGAAGTTAAATCTTAAGTGGGTTGCCCCACTACTTTGATAGCATTATGTAGTAGAACAATCTTTAGGTGCCTCTTTGTGTTTGAAAATCTCTATTGTTCACAATAAACTACCTATATCTTCTCTTAGGTAATGAATTTAGGTAATAGTTTTAGATGTGACCTATTGTTGGCTATTCTCCATGTAGGGTATAGAGCTATGCTGTTCAGTAGAACTTTCTGTGATGATGGAACTGTTCTGTACGTCAGCTGTTTCATATGGTAGCCGCTAGTTACACTGAGCACTTGAAATGTGGCACATGCAACTGAAAAACTGAAATTTTAAGTTTATTTTAAATTTTAGCTAAAACATTAGACAGAAAGAATATTTATTTACCTTAATTACTCGTTATGGAATGAATTAATCAAAATTCATTTCCAGGGTCACCTGGATGGCTCAGTGTCTGCCCTCGGCTCAGGTCGTGATCTCGGGGTCCTGTGATCGAGTCCCTCAACAGGCTCCCTGCATAGAGCCTGCTTCTCCCTCTGCCAAGTCTCTGCCTCTCTCTCTGTGTCTCTCATGAATAAATAAATAAAATCTTTAAAAACAACAACAAAAAACAAAATTCATTTCCAAAGTGAGTTTTTTCTTAAATTCGGAGTTTAAATAGATTCCTCTTTAAACAAAACAAAATACTTCATCTGGCATTTTTTAAATGTTGAAAATATGTATTTTTGTTCTCTTATCAAAACAAAAGCATATTATAAACTTTAGAACCAGATATTTTTGCTGGATAAGCCTTACCCATCGGCCTTTTCCCTCTTCCACAGCATGGCTTTTATAAGTTAAACATTTGCAGTGGTAACAAATAATTTCCCTCCAAAATTAACACACACTGAATTTTGAGTGCAGAGAGACATTCTCCACCCTCCCCAACCCATCTTTCTGTCAACATAACCTGTCTCACATAGCTGGTCTATGAATTGATTCATTTATGAAATGTGATTTTTTTTGCCTCATAAGAATAAGACCCTACTGTGTAGAGAAATTGAAAATTAAAAATAGATGTGAACTTATGTTATTTCTTTGGACTTACTATCTCTTTGACAACTTGCCTTCAAGTAAAACAGGACTGAGTTTGGCTGACTCGGATTTCTGTCCCACCCAAAAAGCTAAATATATATGGAGCTTGATTGTCTTCAGTAGGAGGTACTTTAATTTACCACAAGGCCACAGTTTTGCCCAAGGTTATTTTTAGAAGCATGTTCATATTGGACAATCGTATCCTCTGCCACAGGGGCTAAAGTTAGTTGCCAGAGATCCATTTATCTTCTCTCATACTTCTGGGCCCCCAATCTCTAAAATTATTTTTTAAATGTCTGACCACTCAGGAATAATTCCAGTGTTCAAACATTATACATTTTTGGGTAGCTGAAAAGTGAATCCACAAAGAAAACAATTCACTTCTGCCTCTGTGACAAAAAGGCTAAAGAATTTCACTTGGAAAAGCTATCTATATTTAGGGAGTGTGATTTGTGCAACTTGTAGTCAGTAGGTCTTTTAAGAAGCAGTTGGTATACCTGCGTCTTCAGTAAACTTGCTTTAAGAGCTGGCTCTGGAAGAAACTATTTGCATAGAGTCACAAATTATTTTCTACTGGAATGAAAAATTACAGCTGATTTAAAGAATATGTTTTCCCCTTGACTGTCTAATAGAGTGGCCTGAGAGATGTGCCATGGCTATAATAATTTATTCGAGACTTCAAAGCATAGACTGCACAGTCTATGCAGTATCATGTAAGATCATGCTTAATTTAAAATGCCTGCTACTGAAAAAGAAGAATCATACATCAGAGTTGGCATCAAAAATGTACCAACAGGGATATGTGAGCAAACAAATGCCAGGAAATTCAGGCTGATGCCTTAGAAGTTTTCTCCTGTGGGTCTGAGCATTAAAGAGAATTACATACTGGAGGAAGTATACTTGTACCAAAAGCAATAACACTGCATCACTGGGATGGTCTTTGAGCCCAAATTGGGATTGATTAAATCTCTCATCCACACAATATGGCTGGGGACAAGCGCATAAGAAACACATAGATATACATTATTTATTTCTGTTGTGCTTAGCACAGTGGGATCTGTGCCCTTTAAAAATTAACTACTTAGTCGCTGAGCTGGGTAATCTGGAGTCAGTGAAGGGTTATACTGAGCATGCTCTCTGTCTTCACCAAAGTGACAGGAATAAAGGGCCTCAAATCATGGCACGAACTTTGCCTAAGGAAGGTAATAAACTTCCTCAATGAAGTAATAACATATGAGAACAACTCTCAGAGAATTGGTACAATCTCTGTCCCTAAAATATTTCAAAAAATAGGATACCCCCCCTTTGGTAGGAGTGCCTTATTAAAATGCAGCTTCTTTGGAAATAGGGACTGTTCTGCAATTCAGGTTGGAAGTTGCCCATGTGTGGCAATAAGTCTTGAGATGTAACTGTCTTCTTCTATCCCTGGGTGCTTCTATCCCTGTGTTCCCTGACACAGACTGCTTTGCAACTGAGCCAAGAGAGCTCCATAATTTTTGTTGGATCAAATGGATAAATGTAGAGAGAAATGAAATTATCTACTGCTATATATCAAAAATATCCTGTATTTGGCAGATTAAAACACAAACATTTATTATCTCACAGTTTGTGTGAATCAAGAATTCAGGGGTGGCTTAGCTAGGTGGTTCCAGCTCAAGGTCTCTCGTGAAGGTATCGTAAAGAGGTTGTCTGGGCTGTGGAAGCAGATATTAAGGTTCTCTCACTATAAGAGTTTGGAAGCCAAGGGCGCCTGTGTAGCTCAGTTGGTTAAGTGGTTAAGTGTCTGCTTTTTGGCTCAAGTTCTGACCCCAGGGTCCTGGAACAGAGCCTTGTGTGGCCTTCCTGCTCAGTGGGGAACCTGCTTCTCCCTCTCTCTTTGCTCCTCCCCCTTGCTTGTGCTCTCTTTTTTGCTCACTCCTCTCTCTCAAAAAATGAAATAAATGAAATCTTATAAAAAAAGAGAGAAAGACAGAGTTTGGAAGCCAAAGGTGCAATTGTAAAGGAATATGAGGCAATCACAATGAAGAAATGGATAGAGATCCCAAATTTAGAGGTACTTGGGATTAGGCCAGAGGAAATGAAACCATGTAAGAAAGAGCAAGGAAGAGTCAGAATGTCCAAGTAGAATGAGGAAGAGCAAGAGGTCCTGCTCTTGCAAGAGCCAAACAGCAAATGGATAGTACATGACTTGGATCAAAGAGGCAGGAAGGTAGATTAGCTGGTGAGAAAAGAAACTAGACTGGAAAGTACCAGCCAAAGCTTTCTGATTTGGGTCTTCTGCTGCCCCATGCCTGTGTTTGTCTCACCCGGGTAATAGGGAGGGGCTAAGAGTTAGGATAGGATAGGTGGAGTAGTTTTTAGGAGATTTAGAAGATTTAGAGATTTAGGATTCTTTTTACCGTGAAATCCTCGCTGTGCAGGCAGTTGCCTACTCACCCTGGGCTGGTTTCTCCCTTGCATTTCCCTTGATACAAACTGGGCCCAGCTCCTAACCTTGCTGGAGTCTTCATATGACATCATGCTGCTACTGTTTCTGTCACCATGGGGTTCTGAAAATATTTATTTGCAACTCCCACAGATGGAACACAAAATCAGTAAACATTAGGCTCTATCCTACTCTTTGAAAATATGTCATCATAAGAAATGTGTAGGGGCGCCTGGGTGGTTCAGGTGGTTAAGTGTCCAACTCCAGGTTTCGGCTCAGGTCATGATCTTGCGGTCTTGGGATCCCCTCTGTGTTGGGCTCCATGCTCAGCACAGAATCTGCTTCAGATTCTCTCTCCCTTCTCCTCTGCTTCTCCTGTGTGTGTGTTGTCCTAGTTGGATTTGTCATGAATATGAGATAAGATCTTCACATAGATGACCATGTGACCTTCTTCGAAATCTGTCTGAAATACACTGGCTCTTCTTGGTGTTTTAAAATCCATGTCTCTCCTTGGACCACCCACTAGTTTTGTTTCCTGTCTGAAGAATGCTTTTTATACTTAACTTATTGATTCAGCAAAAATGACTGGCACATGTTGAATCTAATGAGTGACCAAACTTAACCTTGCTTGTAAGATCAGCTCCACTTGTTTCAACAACTTAGCATAACATCTATCACCTGTTTGTAGTAGTTTACTGAACGGCAGTGAGTGCTTCATGGAGTAGCTGGCTTGGCAAACTTTTGACCCTCATACATCCAGAACACACAAATCCCAACACACAAACTCATAGAAGGAATGATCCAGATCAATTACAATGAGAGTAGCAAACTCTTCACCTAACTATTAAATAGTAAACTCAGAGGGCAGCCCGGGTGGCTCAGCGATTTAGCGCCGCCTTCAGCCCAGGGTGTGATCCTGGAGACCCAGGATCTAGTCCCACATCAGGCTCCCTGCATGAAGCCTGCTTCTCCCTCTGTCTCTCTCTCTCTCTCTCTCTTTCTCTGTAAATTTTTATTAAGAAATTTAATCTTGGGATCCCTGGGTGGCACAGCGGTTTGGCGCCTGCCTTTGGCCCAGGGCGCTATCCTGGAGTCCCGGGATGGAATCCCACGTCGGGCTCCCGGTGCATGGAGCCTGCTTCTCCCTCTGCCTGTGTCTCTGCCTCTCTCTCTCTCTCTGTGTGACTATCATAAATAAATAAATAAAAATTAAAAAAAAAAGACTGCCAGTCTTTAAAAAAAAAAAGAGAAAAAAGAAATTTAATCTTAATTAAAGATTAAAGACACTCTCTCTCTGTGTCTCTCTCATGAATAAATAAATAAAATATTTAAAAATAAACAAATAGTAAACTCAGAGAACATGAGAGCATTGTGGAGTAAGCAGTGACACCTTTATGAGCTGTATTTGCAACTTGCATTTGTTCTTTGGCCAGAGAGAATTTCACGTAGCTCCTGTGGGCTTACTCAATTCCAGGCTCATCCTTACACTGTATTCTGGAACCCCACACTCCAGTGAATACTGCTGCCTGGATCAGCAAAAACTGAGGCCCAAGCAAAGAGGAAATCTCTCATTCATTTTTTAGGAACCCAGGAAATGGTTTATATTCATTTGACCCTAATTTGATTCAGTTACAAATATTTACAAAGTTTATTTGGTCAATAATTCATTTTACTAGATGCTGTAATGCTGGGAAGAATTTGTAAAACTTTTTTTAAAATTTCAAAAGTAAGAAATAGTCCCTCATTCTCAAGGTGTTTCCAGCTTAATAAGAATTTACACACATAATTATTGTATACCAGAGAAAGGTGAGAGCTCTGAGAGAGCCCCAAAAGACCCCAAGGGAGTTCACAGAGGGAGACATTTGGGCAATGGCACAGAAAGGGGGTCTGCGAAGCTGCATTTAGCACAGGCAGGCAATGATCAATGCGATGGTAATGGCAGCAACAAGAAAGAGAAGGGTGTTCTCTAGGCCAGGGGTTGGCAAACCTGTTCTGTAAAGGGCCAGGTAATAAATATTTTAAGGTTTGCAGGTCACATCCTGTCTCTATTGCATATTCTTACTCTTTTCCTTCTCTGCCTTTTAAACGTGTAAAAACCATTCTTAGCTTACGGGGCTGTACAAAAACCGCCCGCAGACCAAATCCCACGGGGCATTAGTTTGCCAACCCTTGTTGTAGGCAGCATGAGCAAAGGGGCGGACACAGGAAGCTATAACGTGTTTCCTATGGCTGAAGGTTAAGGAAGCTTAGGGTGCAGGGTAGAGTGGGAGATAGGAGTGGAAACTGGTTCATCTGCAGAGCCGTGGAGGCCAATATAAGGAGGCCAGTTCATCAAGCAATAAAGAAAAACTGAAAGTTTGCAAGTGAGGAAAAAATACGACAGAGCTTCGGTTTTGGAATATCAATTCAATGAGAGTATGTAACATAGAATAGTGTGGGGAGATGGGGACAATACACAGGAAAAAAATGAATACGGTGTGAAGTAGGATAATAGTGATTTAAAGGTAGAGACAGGGCAGCCCGGATGGCTCAGTGGTTTAGCGCCACCTTCAGCCAGGGGTGTGATCCTGGAGACCTGAGATCGAGTCCCACGTCAGGCTCCCCGCATGGAGCCTGCTTCTCCCTCTGCCTGCCTGTGTGTCTCTTGTGAATGGATGAATAAAATCTTAAAAACAAAACAAAGGTAGAGACAGACAGAAGGGACCAGATGCCTTTTTATGAAGGAAAGAAGTAAGTGTATTGTTATGGAAAATACATTTACATAAATAAAGCATGGCATTATGAATGCAAGGCTTGGTGGAACCAAATGAATCATGAATACAGTCATCAGTAATACAAGATTTCACAATGTCCCTGTCAAGTTTTACTCCACAAACTGGAATTTTGATTCTCAGGCTGCTGAGTGCAGTAAAGTAATTTCCCATCAAACTGACACCTGGCCTGGTGAGATTCTTTTGGAGATCTATCTGATGGTCGTCCAAGGATTTATTAAAAACCACTTGTCATTGAAGATGGCCATGTCTCAGGAGAAAAGCAGACAAGAACCAAGTAGGAAAAAAGTTCAGGAGAAAAAGAAATTCAAATGCATTTCTGAAATAGGAAGAAGAAACCAAATGAAGCAGTATGACTAGAATGAATTCATAAAGCTAACAAATTAACTTCTCTTTTGCAAAACTGCAGAAAGAATGAATAAAAATTGAGACCTTGCAAGCTCTGCTATCTCCAAAGGCCAATCCAGCATTCCAACCTTTCTCAGTCTTCAAAGGATTTTCCCCTCTAGAAAGAATAGAAACGATGTGCCAGTGCCCTTCTGTCATCACCTGCAATGCATACACACAGACATGCCTTTATTTAACTCCAAATCTGGCCTAGATTCATACAGCTCCCCCAGAGGAGTGCTCTCCATCAAGAGCAGAAAGAACTTTAAGGAAATATTGGAGGGGGTGAAGGAAGAGCCCCAGAGCTGTATTTGTAAAATAATAGTGAAAATAATCATGTTGAAGAGATAAACAGAAACTAGTAAGTGCTCCAAACATTCTATTCTCATGGGTATTTGAAACATTTCCTAGGACCTAGAAATTATTGAGTCTTCAGAGACACCAACCAGAGCAATTTCCTAGAAGGTTCTAAATGGTTACTGGTTATTGTGATCACAATCTATAAATATTGGGAGAGTATTCTCTTCAGTAGCTTCCTGGGTTAAAAAAAAAAATTCTTAGAAAGACTTAGGAACTTCCTGCCTCCATCCCCCACAGGCACTGAGTAGTTTAGAATTTCATTTAGTGAAAATGGCTTCCTTTCATATACCAAGAAACTGTGGCATAATTTCAATTAAGGTTGTTTTTTTTCATTTAGCCTATATAGCTAAAAATGGCCAACTTAAAAAAACAAACATGTTTTTTCCTGTCGCTGTATATAGCTTGCAAATTTGAAGCAACAGTATGAACTCATTCCAAATGTAGAACTCTCAAAAAGTTATGCCTTAAAAAAAAAATAATACCATCTTCGCTGTTAAAAATATTGTAAATTATGGGTAATGATTGACAGAGAATTTGTGATTGTACCCCAAAGGGTAAACTCCCCTAGAATCTTTCAAAGTCTATTCTTTCCTTTCAATGAAGTCCATCTCAAACCAGTACACTCATTATTCTCTATTGAGTACACCTAGCTACCAATTACATGAAAATGTATTATAAAAATAATTGCTTTTCATCCTCATTAACAAACTATTAGGAAGGGAAACGATGGAAAAATCATTCAACGTTTTATTAATTCTATAACAGTATTTCTAATGAATCCTCTTATCGGGTTATGTGTAGAAAAGCATTTCCCTCACCATTTTCTAGCGAATTAGGCAGCCCTTGAACAAAAGATAGATACTCCCGTCATGAACACATTATAGCATTCCCCATGGACTATGGAGACTCTTCAGCATCTGGGGGGAAAATTAAGTCTCGCCTTCCCACTGTTCCTTCTCACAGGCTTTGTAGAAGACTTAATTGAACCTGGCACACCCTCCTAGATTTTCTACACAAAACTCACTATTTATTCCTTTTTGAGTAATTACAAGAAAGCTAATGCATCCTGTAGACTGCATGTGCCATAAAGCTCGAAAGAAAAGGGAAGTGCTCTCAGACATCTCCATAAACCCACAGGGAGCAGGAGAGAGAACAAAAGCCTTGCACCTGTGCTTTGCTCCAGCTCTTTCCCTCTGGTGGATGTGGCTGGGATCTGATTCCCCACCCCCACTACCCATCTGTTGCTACAGCTGAGCCCCAGTCATTTCCTGAAAGAAATGTTTATCAGGGTGTCACCTGATTGACTTTCACAGCAGCTCGTAGTACCCACCTTTGGTTGGGGGCCAGGACACCACGGTTGGATTCCTGTCGAGGTGTCTGATTATCCACATCAATAATCTGGAATTAACAACATGGTGTTCAAGCTGGTTTGAAAAGAAGGGGGCTGTAGCTGGAGAAGTTCCTCAGCTACCTTTTAAGTTCACTAGGGGTAAAGCGAATCTACTTGAATCAATAAAATTAAGTCACTACCTGCCAAGTGGAAGACAGAGGACGTAAGCCAGTACAGGATGAACTGCCAAGTGGCTCATAGAAAAGGGCCCATCCAAGTGTAGAACTAAAGGCAGGACTCCCTACAGGGGATTCAACGGAGGCCATGTGAAGAAGGTAGAAAATGACTTGGGGTTTGGAGGCCACATAGGATTTGAATGGCCAGAAAGAGAGGATGATTTCTGGCAGGTGGGATCATATGAGGACAAATTCACAGCTGGCAATATGAGAAGTGTTTTTGGGAAGACTGTCATAAGTCGCTCCATTACCACAGTGGTTCTGATACTTGGAATCACCCCCAAAGGCTTGTGAGAACTTAAGAGAACACACGTGGCTGAGTTCCACACCTCCCCACCCTTCCTGATGGAAGAGTCTGAAGCAGACTGAGAAGTTGCACTTCTAACAGATTCCCAGAGAAGGAGGATACTGGTAGGTTAGGAATCGGACTCTGAAAACCCCTCAGCAAGAGCGGACCCTGGCTGTGAATGGCTCCACAGTCAGGCTAAGTAAAGAGTTTGGATTTTATTGTGTAGGCCACTGGAACTGCTGAATGGTTTTGGAAGAAGTTGAGATGAACGTGAGAAACAAGAGAGGTATTTTAGGAGAACACCTGACCACTCTGCTGGAAAAAAAAAAAAAAAGCGTTGTCACAGGAGATCCTTCCAGGAGGTGAGGCCCAGGGTTTTAAGACCCTAACACGATGTGGATGAGGGAATAGCAAAAGACAAGAGATGGCGCAAAAACCTACTCATTCATCCACACTTCCACTAAACTGAATTTTAGATGTTTGCATAAGATTTGACAAAATACTTTACTAGTAAAGCCTCTAAGCTAGTGGCTATCAAAATATAGGGCAAAAGGCTCACCAGAGAAGCTCATAAAAAACACAAATACTTTCCCCCACATACTCAAAAGAACTCAGAGGGGCTTGACGAAATATTTGTACACCCATGTTCATAGCAGCATTATCACAGTAGTCAAAGGATGGAAATAATCCAAATGTCTAACAATGAGTGAGGGCAAAATCAAAATGTGGCATTCCATTTAATGAAATATTATTTGGCCTTAACAAGGAAAAAATGTTGACACATGCTGCAACATGAATGAACCTTGAAGAGATTATGTTAAGTGAAATGAGTCAGACACATTAGGTCAAAGTATTGTGCGCTTCCACTTATGTGAAGTATCCAGAATAGTCAAATTCTTGGCGATAGAAAGTAGAATAGAGGCCACGAGGGGCTGGGGAATGGGGAAATGGGATGTTACTGTTTAATGGGTATGGACTTTTAGTTTGAGATGATGAAAAAGTTCTGGAGATGGGTGGTGGTGATGGTTGCATATCAATGAGAATGTATTTAATGCCACTGACATGTACACTTAAAAAGTGTTAAAATGGTAAATTTCATACGCACACACGTGTCTGTGTAATCACAATCTCCAGCTCCAGTATACACAAACACACACATCTATATACATATACATACACATCACATATTTTACACACACAATTCAAATGCCTGAGGCAGCCCTCCAACTGGAGATTGGTTTGTTGTTTGTTTGTTTTAAAGATTTTATTTATTTATTTGGGAGGGAGAGAGAGCACTAGTGGTAGAGAGAGGCAGAGGGAGAAGCAGACTCCTTGTTGAAAAAAGAGCCTGATGTAGGGCTCCATCCCAGGACCCAGAGATCATGACCTAAGCTGAAGGCAGATGCTTAACCAACTGAGCCATGCAGGTGCCTCTAGACATTGTGACTCAATTGGTCTGGGTGGGACCCAGGAGTCTATGCTCGAACACTTGGCCCACGGTATCCCAAAGCAGGTGTGGGAAGATAACCTCCATCTCAGCTCTAGGAAAATACAGCTCCTTGAAGTAAAGTCTTTTGTGAGTAAGGGGTAGGGTTCTGCTTCATGGGAGAGTTCTCCAGGTACCACTTAGACCAGAAGATTCTTTTTCCTGCCTGAGGCTATAGATGTCCATAACATGTCTCTGACTGTAAGAAATCTGAATAGAAGCCTTCATCCAAGGCTCTGCTCCCCATTAGAAGGCAGCCACGTGGAAGAGTCACCCCTCCTGCAGTTCTTGTGTTGCATGTTTTCTATAATAACTACAGAAACAGAAATAGAAAGAGCAACATAAACACAGATGATGGATTTTGTGTACTTGCTGCAGAATGCCTGGATTTTATGGCTTGAACTTTGTACGATTATTGACTGTCTGAGAGCTCTCTACAATGAGTATTAATTAATGTGAGGCAGGAAACAGTCTAGCAGGAAACAGATGGAATATAGATGAGGATAATGGAGGTTAGAGACACAGAAACAGGATAATAAATATGAACTGGGATCTGCATTAGGACCAAAATGGAGCTACCACCTCAGCTACTCTCTGATGATTTAAGCCTGGAGACACAAGATTATCCCTGCCCAGCCTGAACTTGTGCATTACCTAATTCTTGTGTAACGCAGATTTCTTCCATGAGTCTCTTTATGAACTGAGAATTATTGGATCAAATATATGTGATTCTCTAGTCATGCCAATTAGTGTTTTAGTGAGAATAACTCTGAGCTCTGATGGAAGCAGAAAGGCAGGTACCAAAAAAAGAAGAAAGATGTTTTAGTGGGTAAAGGATCTGGCAATAAAGCAAAAGGAATTTTTAAGTATTATTCATAACTGAGTATTTGATAGATATGATGGTTAACGTTATGTTCAAGTTGGCTGGGCCACAGGATGCCCAAATACTTGGTCAAACATTCTGGGTGTTTCTATGAAAATGTGTAGAAGAAGTTAACATTTATATCCGTGATTTTGAATAAAGCATATTGTCCTTCATAATGTGGGTGGGCCTCATCCAACCATGTGAAGGCCTGATTAGAACAAAGACAGGCCTCTCTCCAGCAAGAGAGAATTCTCCCACAGATTATGTTTGGAATTCACCCACCATGTTAGCTTTTCTTGGTTCTACAGCACTCTGCCAGCCTTTGAGCAAAAACTTCTGGGTCTCTGGCCTGCCAGCCTCTCCTGCAGGAATAGGAGTTTTGGAATTCTGAGCCCCCATAATCGTTTGAGCCAATTCCTTACAATTAATCTACATATATACATACATATGTCCATACATTCACACATAGATATGCAGATGCTATTGGTCTGTTTCTCTGGAGAACTCTGACTAATAGAGGTGGAAGGTAAGACCCCTGAATGTTTCTAGTGAGTTAGGAGATGTAAAATGTATGATTGTGCTGGTTTTTAAATAGTCACAAATTTTTTTTACATTCTTACCATCTAGAGGTGAGGTAAAACTCCCCTTGAATCTGGGGAGGCTTGTGACTGCTTTGGCCAGAAATTATAGAAGAAGTGTACTATGCAGTGTCTGCTCATAAAAGCCATGCGGCTTTTTCCTTGTTCAGTGAACACATGCTCTTCGAGCTCTATGAGGCCATGTAAGAATTCTGAACACCCTGAGGCTGCCATATGAGTTAAGCCCAAACCATGACAAGACGCCCTGCCTTGGCTTTCCGGTGACCGCCTCAACCGAGCCTAGCTTTCAAGTCATCTTGGCCCAGGTGCCAGACATGAGACTAACAAAGCTCCCACTTATTAAAGTCTTTCCAGTTGAGGCCTCAGACACTGTGATGCAAGACAAGTCATCCTGCTGAGCTCTGAATTCTTGAGCTGCAGAGTCCATGAACTTAATAAAATGGATTATGCCACTAGGTTTTGGGGTGGCTTGTTAGGTAGCAAGAGATCATTGGAACAATGACACTACTATTGTAAGATGTATAAATGTCAAAGATTTCTCCATTACATAGCTATAGAATATATTGCTTTATTTTAGTGAACATTAGGAGTTTATAAAGATTTTCTAGGTATACTCCTAACCTTAGTCCCCTAATCAAATTTGTACTTAAATTATTTTCAGTCATATTTTATACCTTAGGAAACTTTAAGGATATGATCTTTTTTTTTAAGATTTTATTTATTTATTCATGAGACACACAGAGAGAGAGGCAGAGACACAGACAAGAGGGAGAAGCAGGCTCCCCTCCTAGAGCAGATGCAGGACTCGATCCTGGTACCCCGGGATCATGCCCTGGGCCAAAGGCAGACGCTTAAACACTGAGCCACCCAGGTGTTCAAAACATGGAATTTTAAAAATTCATGCAATTACTACTAAGGAGATCTAGCTGATCTGGTGTGGACCCTACTTACATTTGAAAGTACCATCTTGTTGCCTATCTATCTGGAAGAGGTGAGCATAGATTTATAGTGGGCTTTACAAATCCAAGTGATCTTAGCACTTTCAGTTACAAAGATGATCAATCTTGTTCAGTGCAAGAAATATTAAGCCCTATAATATGCAAATTTGGGCTTAAAATAATTAAGAGAAAAATAAATCTTTAAAAACACATATTAGCTACTATGATAAAGTAAATATTTTATTATCCTTAAAAGTGTAGTGACAGGGGATCCCTGGGTGGCACAACGGTTTGGCGCCTGCCTTTGGCCCAGGGCGCGATCCTGGAGACCCGGGATCGAATCCCACGTCGGGCTCCCGGTGCATGGAGCCTGCTTCTCCCTCTGCCTGTGTCTCTGCCTCTCTCTCTCTCTGTATGACTATCATAAAAAAAAAAAAAAAAAGTGTAGTGACAGGGGCACATTGGGTGGTGCAGTCAGTTAAGCATCCGACTCTTGGTTTTGGCTGAGCTCATGATCTCAGGGTTGTGGTATTGAGCTCCACGTCGGGCTCTGCACTCATTGAGGAGTCTGCCTAAGACTCTCTCCCTCTCGCTTTCTCTCTCTCAAATAAATGACCTTTTAAAGAAGTATAGTTACGTAACAAGCATCAGTGGTTTGTAAGAGTTCCTTTAAGTTAATTCAACCACATTCATAATGTTTTTATAGTGTGTCTGATACTTTATTGGGTCATCTGATGAACATTTAAAAGTAAATTTATAGAAACTGACCTTGTAAATCTTCTACTCTAATGAGCGCAGTAAGATCTGCTCACTTGAAACAACTACTCAATAGTGCTTGGTGGAAATGTACATTCATGTGAGAATCTAGGAGAAAGACCTCGGAGTCTACAGAGCTTTCATGTCAGACATAAAAGAAATTCTTCCCCAAGTGATGGGAAATGCATGCTCTCACTTCTTTTTCTAAGGCATCTTAATAGTTTAAATTTGACAAGGTCCTTTCTGTGTTTTCAGCTTGGTTGGTCACAAAATGAGGAAAAGCAATTCAAAACAAAAATAAACTCCCCACAGAACTGGAATATTTTGGATCTGGAATCTTAGACTGGATAATTTTGTATTATTTTAAAATGTTACTGAATTTGTCTCTTGCTATAATTAAAAAAATGTTTATGAAAACGACTGCAGTAGATTAGTAAGCAAAATAGTCCAGGCTATACAGAAATTTGTTTTGTGTTTTTTTTTCTTAATTCTATTTAATACTGTGAAGTAAACTAGCCTTTCTTTATGCCTACTCTTCATATAAATAACTTGTCCTGGGAATTCCATCTCCCTTAGGATCTCAGTAGTCTGCAATTCTCTGTTTCATGTCTCACTGCTGTGATTTCCAGAAGCATGGGGTGTCCCCAAAGAAGGCAAAAGAAAGCTGTATTTTCGTAACAAAAACCAATTAGCCCCTATAACATATGAATTCTGCATCACAAAAGAAATTTTAAAAAGAGAGATAGATACACCGGAAAAAAAAAAAAAAAAAAAAAGGGATAGAGCAGGGACATCCGGGTGGCTCAGCGGTTGAGTGTCTGCCTTTGGCTCAGGGTGTGATCCCAGATTCCTGGGCTCAAGTCCCACACTGGGCTCCTTGCATGGAGCCTGCTTCTCCCTCTGCCTGTGTCTCTGCCTCTCTCCGTGTCTCCCATGAATAAATAAATAAAATCTTTTTTTTAAAAAAAGGGATAGAGCAGAAGCCTCTTGCTTTTGGTAAGCTTGTAATTTAAAAGAATAAGGAGTAGTCGTATATATAAATATTCCAAGTCTTATAAACATGAAGAATGTGTTTCAATACACTTACTGGAATCCACAACTCTCGCATTGTTTTACCTTATCTTTACTTTCTACAACTCTTCATGCTTCTCTCTCTGTGTCTTTCTCTTCCTGGCACCCTGACTGGTCCTACCTTCAGCTCAGTCTCATCCAGTCACCTGTCGGTAGGGAAGTGTGGTGAGTGGCTTAGCCCCAGCTGCTGGTGGGCTTGTGTTAACTGCGTCCGGTGTCTTAGGACATGCTGAGTGCCAGGCAAACTTGAACCATCTCCCTAATTCTCTCCTCCTTAGGATTTGGTCCGATGAGTTACCTAATAGTCCAGTTTCCCTTTAGGACTACAGCACTTCCCCAACCTCACCTGTTGGAGCTTGGAGTCTCTGTCTTTTGCCAGGAGGTCCCTTTTAGTTACCTACTGCTGCATAACCAACTTTCTCAAAATGCAGCGGTGTCCTATAATCACAGTTTCTTCACGGTGAGGTGCCTCCCTGCTCCTGGTCCTTCCCCCCTCCACTCCGTCTCTTTCCCTCTCTCTAACTCTCCCTCCCAGCGGTTCCCCTGCTCCCTCACCTAGGCTCATCCTTCAGGGCTAGCCACAACATGGTGGCTTGGGCTTCTCTTGCAAGATTTCAGAGTAGGTGGGTTTCTTACATAGCCTCTGGCTTTCTCAGAGAGTATTCTAAGAGACAGGACTTGGACGCTGCTAATCTCGTAAGGACTGGGCTCAGAAACTTGCCACAGCATCACTTCTGGCAAATTCTGTTGGCCACAGCAGTCACAGAGTCTACCCAGATTCAAGGGAGAGGACATAGACTCCATCTCTCAGATTGACAAAAAGTGTGAGGCCATCTTTAATCTGCCATGACTCCCCTTCCCTGAAGTCCCCATGGCTTTAACCACTGGTAGGAGTCCTGCTGTAGTTGACTAGAACACTGTGAGCAACTTAATAGAGATGTGCTTGACCCCATCTGTGTCCATGCTTCATCCAACAGATCATGCACCAGTGCTGAGGACTCAGCACTTTCTCATGAGCGTGCTGCACCGTCTTGGGCACAGTGCTCCGGCTACGTAAATGCTCTTGCTGGGAGCAGCCACCGTGGACAGTGTCCCCAGCCTGCAGTCTCCACCTTCTCTGCCCTTGCCTCACTCTCTGTGACAAAGGCTGCTCCATCCTAACCACCACCTCTGTGTCTGAGATTTAAGAGAAACATTTCCTTAAAACGCATCACTTCTTCCATGAATGGTGCCATTGCGATGCTTGTGATTTGTTTATCAGGACAATCACTTAATAGTCAAACCGGGGGCAGCCCGGGTGGCTCAGCGGTTTAGCGCCACCTTCAGCCCAGGACCTGATCCTGGAGACCCGAGATCAAGTCCCATGTCGGCCTCCCTGCATGGAGCCTGCTTCTCCCTCTGCCTCTCTCTCTCTCTCTCTCTGTGTGTGTCTATCATGAATAAATAAATAAAATCTTAAAAAAAAAAGTCAAACCAGGTATTTATCAGGTTACTGAAGCATAATTGTCTCTGTGTGTACATACGCATGAGAGGGCTGTGCTGGGGATTACTCAGGTGTTTGCAGGAAAAAGAACTAAGGGATATCAATGATCACGTAACAATAATATTTGTCTAGAGCTTTACAATTTACAAACAGCTGTTTTTTTTAACCTTCCATATGCAGTTCTCATGATTTTGACAATTGGTATTACCATTAAAAAACAAAACAAAACAAACCCTCTTTTGGGGGCACCTGGGTGGCTTAGTGGTTGGGCATCTGGCTCTTGATTTAGGCTCAGGTCATGATCTCAGGGTCATGGGATCAAGCCCCATGTCGGGCTCCATGCTCAGTGGGGAATCTTCTCTCCCTCTCTCTTTCCCTGTACCCATCTCCTGGCTTGTGGGCACACACATACACTGTCTCTAAAATACATAAATAAATCTTAAAAAAAAGAAACCACCTCCTTTGGAGAAGGTATTATTAATAATAACAGTAAGTGGCTGACATGCATGGCCTCCTTTATTTTCACAGCTATTATTTATTGATACTCATTTATTTCAAAAGTATTTATTGAGCACTGGGCACTGGAGATAAAACGGTGAAAGAAAACAGATGTGTCTGTTCTCAGTAAGCCTACAGTCCATTCGACGGATGTTAATAATCTCACAAGTCAGTATGAATTTAGAACTGTGATCCCTGTCCTAAGGGGGAGGTCCATGGTGGTTTGAGATCAACATGTGGCCTAGGCCCTGAGGTTATGACATCTGATCTGATACTGGAGGAAAGAATAGGCATTTACCAGGGTTAAGGATGGGAGGAGCCCATGTTCCAGATGGAGCTTTTTGCAAAAGCTCTATAGTAGGGGAAGGGGGGTTTCTTCCAAGAACCGAAAGAAAGCTAGTGTGCCTAGAGCACAAACCCGATGGGGTAGGATTAATACTAATCCCACTTTACAGATAAGGAAAATGAAGGCCAGGCTAATAACATAGCCAGGCAGGAAGTGGCGAAGCCAGACCTGGAACGGAGCTGTTCTCATTCCTCAGCTCCTATTCCTCCCCTCTGGCAGATCAGTTTCTGCCGTGTGTTCAAGGAGGCTAAAAATGTAGCACAGCCAGGGTGGGAAACCTACGTTCTAGGCAAGAAAGCCTGGAGCTGCAGAAAGCATGAGTTGAGAATTTTGAGTAAGGCACCTGAGTTCCTGTGGAGAGCTTAGAGAAAGTGCAGTTGAAGAAGGAGGAAGAGGAGGGGGAAGGGAAGAGGAGGAGGAGGAGGGCGAGAGGAAGAGGAAGGAGAAGAAGCAAGAAAAAAGAAAAGAAAAAGCAAAGGGCGGGGCTTGTTCTGTGATCAGGATTCTGATTTTGAAACACATAGAGGTCAGTCAACCAATCCAGTCACAACTGACCATAATTCTAGGGTTTGAACAGTCTAATTTGTCACACTTTTCCTCAGTGGTCTTTACAAATGGGACCCACGTTCCTCTGAATAAAGCAGTTTCACTTTTCTCTCCTCTGGAAGGTAGGGCTGAAAGGACTCAATGATGCATCCAGTTCCTAGTGATTCATAAAATGGCAGGTCTTCCAAGTGTGCCCTGAAATCCAGAGTTGGGTAGAGCAAAGCCCATCAGGTCCGCAGAGACTGACCTCTACTCTCTAGGCAATCAGGGACTTAGGAAAGGGGAAGACCCAACAAGGGGACTCCTTAAATAGTGATGGTTAAAATGCAAATCTCCAAGCTCTATTCCAGTCCTATGGAATCAGAGTCCCTGGAAACAGGGTCTGGGAAATTGAATTCTTTTTTTTTTTTTTTTTTTTTGAAATTGAATTCTTAACACACTTCCTAGGGACCAGTAAAGGATCTGTAACAGTGAATGAGTCAGAATGCAAAGAAAGATGCCTCCATCTGACCTCAACTATGTGAAATACCCCAAATGAAACTACTGACTGAACTCAGTCAATCCACAAAATTGATACATTACAATAAAGTATTGTTTTAATCCACTAAATTTGGGAGTGGTTTGTTATGTAACAATTGATAACTGACACACAACCTCAGTTTCCAACTGGCATCCAGTTCTCTTAAATCCCCATGGACCCAGATGCCTTGCTTATGTGACTCTACCATTTTTATTACATGTTGCCAAGATCATTGCGGAAAAGAAAAGAGGAGAAAGAATAAGAAAAGAGAGATCTTCATGGACCAGCCCTGGAAATGGGATATGTCCCCTCCACCCACATTTTTGGGGCCAGAACTCACTCACACGGCTACACCTAACTGCAAGGAAGCTGGGAAAGATGGTCCATGAGGAAAGGAAATGGGTTTAATGACCAGCTAGTCAGTCTCTGTCTCATGAACTGTCCCTTGTGAGTCTCTTTCTCTTTGGTATGGGGGTACAAATAACTAAACTAGACGAATATCAATATATTAGGGTCTTCTGGTTCAACAGTCCTGTCATACTGTATTTATTTTTCCTTCTCCTGATCCTCACCAAAATGATATCTGGGTGTTTGGGGCTGGAAAATGGGTTACCTACATAACCCTGTGGCTTGGGACAAGGAAGCCTCAGATCAGCCCATATGGGTTCTAGAGAGAATGCCTGTTTTGCATCTAGAACCTGATCCTGCACACACAGTCTAGTCCTGTTTGGCATTTATGGATGTTATGCTCTTCACTTCAGAGCTCAAGTTAATGGTTTAGCCCGTCTCTGCCTTTGGCAACCTCTTGGATAAAACCCATGGATGCCAGCAGTTCAGTGTCTTTCTTAGGGCTTCCATGTCCCCTCGGTAGGGACACAGTGGAACGTCTACCTTCCCCAGACCCCAGTCCTTCGTGCTTCTTGTAGGATTTGGAGAATATGGTTCCCTTTGGCTTGGATCCATTAGGTTGCACATAAGCTACAAAAAGCTTTAGGAGCCCAGAATGGCCCAGAAGGAAACTGAAAAGAAATAGGAAGATAATCCCCTCCTTTGAGCTGTCAGCATGACTTATCACGGAGGACAATACCTCCTTCTCTGTGGATCCTATCTTGTCTCTTGACACTAAGTGTATAATATTTACATAATCAGAATACCTTATTTTTTTCATTGAGATGGGCTTAATTCTTTTTAAATCTCTAACAAAGCACAAAAGACATATGTAGAAAAATACATAAAGGCAACTAAACTGAATAACTTAAAAATAGGATATAGCCAACAATTTTAAGAGGGAAGTAGAGAGCAAAAATATGTGAAAGTTCTTAGCCATCACTGAGGCAAGACAACAGCATATTCTGAAACAGAAAAATCAAGAACTATAAGTATCTGTATTTAGTTTGGTTATAATGTGAAGTACCCGACAAACAAACACAAAAGCAGCAACAACAAACTTTGGCGACTGGAAATTGCAATGGAGGGTAAGAGAAAAAAGAATCTTTCCATTTCAGAATGCCTCTGCATGGCTGAAGTTTGAAAACTCCCATGCAGATAATACTTCACTGAGAAAACTCTATTTTTGAATTTCAAAATAAAACAGGAATCCTCATCAATAAGGAGATGCTTAACTAAAATATATTTACTAACTCAAATATCCACCTTGAGGATAAAAATGAAGTAAATATATAGATTCTGACAAGTAGGGGCATCCATGATGTAGAGTTAGGTGACAAAGTGAGTTATAGAACAATGGAGTTAGGATGCCTGTTTATATAAAAATTACACATGTCCACACACACAGTTGTAGGTCACGTGTGCAAAGACACCTTTGTGCATATAAGACAAAAAGTCTATGAACTATACCTCAAACAATTTGGAATGTAGAAAAGAGAAGATCTCTATTTTTTGTATTTCACACTTCTCTCTTTTTTTTACTTTTTTTAAAAAGGCAATATATATGTCCTACTATAATTTTTAAATGTGAATTCATATTCTGGCATTGTCTCTTACAAATGGGGTAATACGGAGAAGTCATGCAACCTCTTTGCACTTTGGTTTGCCCATCTTTACGCAGAACTTCCACCCACTGCCCAGCAGTGGGTGCAGCTGAAAGGCACAAACTATCCTAGCAGCTCATAGGGATTCTATACAAATTGCGTTCCTTTCCTTTTTCTTCTTCCCAAGTGAGAAATGGCAATCTGGGCGACTCAGGAAGAGGGGTGAGTTAGGGGGTGGGAAGTGGGGGTTGGAGGGTGGAGGGATGATTCAGACAGTGTTTAAAAACAGCCCTCAGATGCACATGTACGCAGTCATCAGCTCCCAGATAACAACCTTCCCCTTTCCTGCAATTTTCTTCCCACTCCCACCACCATCCATTCTCTCCTAGACTCTTCTTTGTATTTATTTTAACCCAATTTTATTTGTATAAAATGAACAGTCGTTATTAAAGTGTTCTAAGATGGGGGGCGCCTGGGTGGCTCAGTCAGTTAAGTGTCTGCCTTCGGCTCAGGTCATGATCTCAGGGCCCTGGGAATTGAGCTCCGCATCGGGCTCCCTGCTCGGTGGGGAGTCTGCTGCTCCTGCTGTCTCTCTACGTGTGCGCTCTCTCTCTCTCAAATAAATAAATAAATAAATAAATAAATAATAAAATAAAACATTCCGAGATGGAATAGCCCCTTTTTGATGCTCCCCTAAGTCATCCCGTTAGTTAATGGTGACTACTTGACCTATGAAGCTTCTGCAGTATAGCCTTTACTTTATAACTTTTCTCTAGTGCCTGACACCATGCCTGACACATGGTAGTTGAATGACTCCCAGAAAAACCTTTCTTTCTTGGTCCTTTCCATAATATTCCTCCTTTTCCTGTGCCAGGACCATACCCTAATTATGACAAAAAAAAAAAAAAAAAAAAACATTTTCAAGAAAGCTATACATCTAAAACATCTGCGACATATTTGCTTTTTAATACAAATGTGCCTCTAACTGGTCCCAAGCTCAGACTGGGGCTTAACCATGTGTGGAAGGAGGAAAGTGAAATATTTCCAACTCATTGAATTTCTCTTCCCATAAGTACTGCCTACTTAAGCCCAACCACTCCTAGGACTCTAGGTTTCTGGCTTTTGGTAACTGTTTTGAGCGTTCCTTGTTAGTCTTACTTCTTTGGCAAAGAGATCAAGAGGATGATGGTTGGGACCCCGCAATCTCAACAACCAAAATCCAATCCTACTTTAACAGTGTGTCATACTGCCTACCCTGGGTACCTGAGGAAGATATCTATCTGCACAGAGAGCAAAGTCAGACAATTTCACTTTTCATTGCCATGAGGATTTTAACCCCATCCCCAATACAGAACCCAGGTGAGCTAGACTGGACTGCATTGGAGATACTCTGTGCCAATGGTAGATATAGAAGTAGCCTGACAGCTTCTTCCTAAGACTTGACGTCCTGGTTTTATTTATTTTATTTTATTTTATTTTATTTTATTTTATTTTATTATTATTTTATTTTATTATTTTATTTCATATTTTATTTTATTTATTTGAGAAGAGAGAGAGCACATGAGCAGGGGTAAGGGCAGAGGAACAAGAAGATTCCCTGCTGAGTGGGGAGCCCATTGCAGGGCTCCATCCTAGGACCTTAAGATCATGATCCCAGCTGAAGCCACACACTTAACCACTTAACCAAGCCACCAAGGCGTCCCTGACCTCCTGGTTTTTAAATCTAGGTCCTTGAGAGGAGCTACAGGACAACTTCCTGCAGTCTCTAAATTTTCTTCCCTACAGCTGACTCTGGAATTGCTTGGTTTGGCTTTGTTAACATGACAATAATTACAGTCATTTTCATTAATTGCTCCCTATTTGAGCCTAATTGCCATGATGCACAATAAAAATTATGCACATCATTCAATGTGCCATATTAACTTCAGACTTTATTTCATTACAACATTAGACTTGGTTTATTTTTACATATGACTGCGCCCGTGGTTGGGTTATTTACACATTTTTAAAAATGAAGAATAAGACATCTATCGATAAGCCAAATCCATGAAATCAGCAGGGAGCCTCACGAGGCACTGAGACAGAGTAGAGCGTTGTCTTCTCTCTCTGCGCAATCCTCTTATTCTTTTCCCTTTCTCCTGATCATCTTCTATTTCTCCATACATAAGGTAGAAGAAGATCCTTTTTCACAGGAGGTTCCTGAGTTCTTATGACCTCCGTTCAAGTGACCAGCCTCAAATGATGGCTCTCTTTGAAGTCCAGTTCCAAATTCCTAGGAGAAGGAGCCAGGGTAATCAATCCTGGTTACCTATGTCTGGTCCAATCAGCTGTGGCCAATTGTTGGGGTGAAGTAGTTTAAGAAGAGCTTCAAAGGCTCCCAGCCTGTGGCTGGGTGGATAAGCATGGAGATGGAGGTGAGCTCAACTTCCTCAAGCCCTCCCCCAAATTGGGATGATAATGCAGAGAATATGTGGGAGATAATGTGGGAGTTATTGCAGAGAATCTGTCTCTTAGAGGGTTTGGTGAGTGTTGCAAGAGGCAACGTTTGCAGAGCACTTTGCACATTCCTGGCATATAGAAAGCACTGGATATAATATCTATCATTATTGTTGTTATCTCTTTGGGTTCTTAAACCATTTATTTTGAGGTTTGGGGAAAGATACATTTTTTTGAATCCATAAACTCCACCCAAAAACTTATACAAATAACCCAGGAACCTCTGAAATCATCTCAAAAAGCTGTGTTTATTTTTTCCAAAACAAAACAAAACAAAACAAAACAAAACAAAACAAAACAAAACCCTCTGAATAGCAGCTTAGGAATCTTCACAAATTAGATCCAATTTCGGAGAGCACTGAAAAGATAGCATGTAATATTTCTGTTATCCAGCAGAGAGCAGGCTTCCCAAAGGTAAAGGCTCTGTTGCAGAGACATGGCTCCTTCCAAAAAACAAAGGTGATTCCAATGAAAGCAGACTGTTGGCTTTCAGAAATGCAATAGTACTATCACCTTCAAGAAATATAAGAAAGAAAATGCATCAAAACATTTTTAAGACCCAAAAGAATTCTGGCTGTGACCACATAGCTTCTTGTCACACAGCTTGGGAAATAAACAAAAGACCTGACCAGTGGCCCTAACCACCCTTATCTTTGTGTTTTCCTCTTATCGTCACCCTTTCTTATGACAACACCTTCAGGAAAGCTATCTGTGACTAAATTTTAAAGAAATTTAAAATCCTAAGAATTTTAGTTCACTACAAACGCAATAAAAAATATGACTGTTACTGAGAGGTCAGGGGGGCTCAGTCAATTAGATGTCCAACTCTTTTTTTAATATATTTTATTTATTTATTTATTCATGAAAGACACACACAGGGAGAGGCAGCAACATAGGTAGAGGGAGAAGCAGGCTCCCTGCAGGGAGCCTGATGTGGGACTCGATCCTGGGACTCCAGGATCATGACCTGAGCTGAAGGCAGATGCTTAACTGCTGAGCCAACCAGGCGTCCCAGATGTCCAACTCTTGATTTCTCCTCAGGTTATGATATGATCTCAGAATTGTGAGATCAAAGCCCTGTATTGCACACCTTAGCGTGGAGCCTGTTTGAGATTCTCTCCCTCTCCCTCTGCCCTTTCCCCTGCTCATGCTCTCTCTAAATAAATAAGTAAATAAAATCTTTTTTAAAAAATGTGGGGCTCCTGGGTGGTTCAGTTGGTTGAATGTCAGTCTCTTGATTTTCACTAAGGTCATGATCTCAGGGTTGTGAGATGGAGCCCCGCATCAGGCTCTGTGCTCAGCTGAGAGTCTTCTTGAGATTTTCTCTCCCTCTCTCTCTCCCTCTGCTCTCCTCCATCCTGTTCCCTCTGCACTCTCTCTCTCTAAAAAAATTTAAAAAGTGAACTGTTACTAAAAATGGCGTTTGAATTTTCAGATGCCCACCAGGACTCATATTACAAGAGGTGGAGGATTAGTGGTTTATTTTTTTTAATATTTTTTTTAAGATTTTATTTATTCATTCATTCAGAGAGAGCAAAGAGAGAGGCAGAGACACAGGCGGAGGGAGAAGCAGGTTCCACGCAGGAAGCCCGATGTGGGACTTGATCCTGGGTCTCCAGGACCACAGCCCAGGCTGCAGGCGGTGCTAAACCGCTGTGCCACCAGGGCTGCCCAGATTAGTGGTTTAAAACAAAGACATTGAAGGCAGATAGATCTGGATTTACATCCTGGCTTTGGTTATTTACACATTACTATCCCTGTGCCCAGTTACTAGCTCTGTAACCTTGACCAAGTTACTAAGCTTTCTCCTTGTCTGTAAAATGGGGATAATAATAGAACCTATCTTAGGGTTATGGGAGTATTTAAAAGGATAATGCATGTAGAGAATAGAGTGTTTAGCACATTAAACACATTTAATAATAGTTGTTATTATAATAAGAGTTTTATCTTTAAAAACATTTTTTTAAAGTTAGTTTATTCTTTTTTAGTAATCTCAACACCCAACATGGGGCTTGAAATTATGATCCCAAAATCAAAAGTTGCATGCTCTTCTGGCTAAGCCAGCTAGGACACCCCGAAAATTTTTTAAATTTTTATTCCAGTATAATTAACATACAATGTTATATTAGTTTCAGAGGTACTAGTGATTCAACAATTCCTACATTACTCTGTGCTCATCACAAGTTCCCCCTTAATCCCTGTCACCTATCTTCCCTCTGGTAACCCATCAGTTTGTTCTCTATGGTTTATTTGTCCTTTTTTTTTTAAAGATTTTATTTATTTAATGACAGAAAGAGAGCGCGCGTGCGCACAAGCAGGTAGAGTGGCAGAAGCAGATTCCTCGCTGAGCAAAGAGCCCAACACGAGGTAATCCCAGGACCCTGGGATCACACCCTGAGCCAAAGGCAGAGGCTCAACTGACTGAGCCACCCTGTGCCCCATTTCTTTTGTTTCTTAAATTCCACATATGAGTGAAATCATATTTTGCTTGGCTTTTCCTCTTTAGCTCCATCCATGTTGTGGCAAATGGCAAGATTTCATTCTTTTTTTAATGCTGAATAATATTCCATTGTGTATATATATACCACATCTTCTTTATCCATTCATCTATCAGTGAACATGTGGGCTGCTTCCATAATTTGGCTATTGTAAATAATGCTACTATAAGTATAGGAATGCATATATCCTTTTGAATTACTGTTTTTGTATTTTGGGGGTAAATACCCAATAATGTGATTGCTGGATCATAGGGTAGTTTTATTTTTAACTTTTTAAGGAACCTCTCCATACTATTTTCCAGAGTGGCTGCATAAGTTGGCATTCCCACCAATACGTACAAGTGTTCTTTTTCCACCCAATAAGTATGATGTTACTGTGGGTTTTTCATAGACAGCCTTTATTATGCTGAGGCACGTTCCCTCTAAACTTACTTTATTGAGGGCTTTCATTGTGAATAGATGTTGCACTTTGTCAAATGCTTTTTCTACACCTATTGAGATGATCATATGGTTTTTATCCTTTCTTATTGATGTGATGTATCACACTGAATGATTTGCAAATACTGAACCACCCCTGCATCCGGAATAAATCCCATTTGATTGTTGTAAATGATATCTTTATTGTGTCATTGCATTGTTATGTATTGGTTGTAATATTATGTATTGATGTATTGTTGGATTCAGTTTGCTAGTATTTTGTTGAGGATTTTTTGCATTTATGTTCATCAGAGAAATTGCACTATAATTCTCCTTTTTGTGGTATCTTTATCCGGTTTAGTATCTACTTTTGGAATAGTTTGAGAAGATTAGGTATTGACACTTCTTTAAATGCTTGGTAGAATTTGCCTCTGAAGCCATCCAGTCCTGGACTTTGGTTTGTTGGGAGTTTTTTTAATACTGATTCAATCTCCTGGCTGGTAATCAATCTGTTCAAATTTCCTGTTTCTTCCTGCTTCAGTTTTGGTAGGTTATATGTTTCTAGGAATTTATCCATTTTTTCTAGGTTCAATTTATTCACATATAGTTTTTCAAAACATTCTCTTACAATTGTTTATATTTCTGTGTTTATTTCTCTTCTTTCATTTGGAAGTTTCTTTGAGTCTTCTCTCTCTCTCTCTCTCTCTCTCTCCCATTGATTCTGGCTATTGGTTAATAAATTTTGTGGATCTTTTCGAAGAACCTCCTGGTTTCATTGATCTCTTCTATTATTTTGTTAATTTTTCTATCATTTATTTGTGTGCTAATCTTTATTATTTCCTTCATTCTGTTGGTTTTGGGTTTTGTCTGTTCTTTTTCTAGCTCCTTTAGGTATAAGTTTAGGTTGTTTTTTGTAACTTTTCTTGCTTCTTGAGGTATTGCTATCAATTTCCCTCTTAGAACCACTTTTGCTGCATCTCAAAGGTGTTGGACCTTTGTGTTTTCTTTTGTTTGTTTCTATGTATTTTTTATCTCTTGGTTGATCCATTCATTATTTAGTAGCGTGTTATTTAACCTCCATTTATTTGAGGTCTTTCCAGATTGTTTCTTATGTTGATTTCTAGTTTCATAGCATTGTGTTAAGAAAAGATACATGGTATGACTTTGATCTTTTTGAATTTGCTGAGACTTGTTTTGTGGCCTAATATGTGATCTATTCTGGATAATGTTCCACATGCACTTGAAAAGATGCTTTAGGATGGAATGTTCTGAATATATCTGTTGGGTCCATCTGGTCCTTTGTGTCATTCAAAGCCACCATTTCCTTGTTGATTTTCTGTTTGGATGATCTGTCCATTGTTGTAAGTGGAGTGTTAACATCCCCTACTATTATTGTATTGCTATAGATTAGTTCCTTTATGTTTGTTATTAACTGTTTTATGTATTTGGGTGCTCCCAAAATAAAAGTTTTATCACAGTGCCATTATATTAACAAATTATTATATTGATAAGATGCTATATTACCTTATTACCATATTTTCATAATGAATGGTCCCATTTTTTTCCCACACATGTTGGACAATTTCTGGAGTGTTGCCTTTATGTCTGAACTGGAGGAAGGGGGCACATTTTAAATGGAATATTGACATATTAGAGAGAAGACAAAAGGAAATGGATGGAGATGTTTCTGGAAATTATCATATGAAAATTAGTTGAAAGAGTTGGGGCTATGTAAACTTGAGAGTATAAGATTTATGTGGAACATAAGAACTATCTTCAAACACAGAATGGCTGAAGGAAATCCTGACTGAGAGGCCTGGACAAGAGCCTAATCTTCCAGAACAAGTGGTTTTGCATTTGTTTCTGTTAACTGCCTCATGGGAATTATCACCCCACCTCGGTATGTTATTTCTCAGCTTGGGTGTTCTTGGAACAAATGTAATGCCAGAGCCATGGTTCAAATTCTCAAGGGAAACTTCTTTCCCCAGAGCCCAGCCAAGATAGAGAAGCATCCTTATTGCCAAATTGAGTCAGTGGGTGAATTTTTCTTGATTCACCCTTTCACTGTGAGTATGGTCCTTGCTTAAAATTCTGATCATGAAGCTTATGATAGCCTTTCTACAGCTCTAATATTTTATAGGTTAAAGACTTTCTCTTATGTGAACATTTTCTTTGATTGTCACCAGAGCTCTGTGAAATACAGAGCAATTTGTCTAAGGCATAAGTAGACAAGACAGGACTGGAATTAATGTTTTAGGCTCAATCATGCCAATTCTTTAATGTGAATTATATTCATTCTCGAGTGTCTGCCACACTGCCTTCAATGTCAGTACACTAAATTCTTTGGTTGTCTCTTTTGTATGCTATACATCTCTAATATAGAATTTCTGCTCTTACTGGGTGTGTCTAATTCACCTTAGAGAAGAAGACTAGTGTAAGGAGTCTGGTAGATCTTTATTCCACTCCATGGCTCAAACACTATACCTTTGGTATTTTGGTGCTAGATTATAACCACAGTCATTTACATTTGAATCATTGTACTAACTCAGAACAAGAATATTGTGGAAAATAGTAGCTATGAGAGAGACAAATTGGAGGTTGGGCCCACTCTTTCAACTATTGTTACTAACGTAAATAGAGTAGGGAACAAATTTTAATGACCAACCAATTAGACTAGAGCAGCCATAATCACAGTAGGCCAAAGTTTTGAGTTCCTACAAGTGTAGGTTTGTAAAGCAGCATTCAGTGAAAGTATATCAATTCTTTTCCACCCTCTTTTCTATCTTCAATCTCAGGTAACTGCTCATCCATTATCCAGCCAGCCAGCCACTTTCCAGCATAGAAAGTGCTGGCCCAGCACTGCAATACAATGACTTGGACTCATTTCTTCCCTGTTCATGTCACATAAAGTCTCTGTGTGCTCCAGGATCACTAACCTCAGCTTGGCTAATGGAAACATTCATTGAAAACACCATATCGGGGGATCCCTGGGTGGCGCAGCGGTTTAGCGCCTGCCTTTGGCCCAGGGCGCGATCCTGGAGACCCGGGATCGAGTCCCGCGTCGGGCTCCCGGTGCATGGAGCCTGCTTCTCCCTCTGCCTGTGTCTCTGCCTCTCTCTCTCTCTCTCTCTCTCTATCATAAATAAATAAATCTTAAAAAAAAAAAAAAAAGAAAAAAAAAAAAAAAAAAAAAAAAATGAAAACACCATATCAGTCTATCTTTTCACTAGTTGATCACATTTGTTCTTTTTATAAACACCATTGCATATCTTCCCCTAGAATTCACAGAAAAACACAATAATAGCCAGAAATAATGAGAGGTTGTACAGAATAAAAGAGCCCATTCTGGTTAAAAACAGCAAATAAATCATGCCAAATTCATTGTGCAAGTATGATTGTGTTAGAAAGTACTAATAATAACTAATGATATCATCTATTAAGATGAATGCCAGATGTGGATGTACCATTGCAGGAAATAAAGTGGTATAAAATCTTATGACTTGGGAAGCAGTCATGTGATAACAATGTGAATTCTAAGATCTCAGTCATTTCCTCTCAGTGGAAAGTTATCAGAAACAGAATACTGATAAAAGATTTTGGTCTTACACAGTATACATGTGCAAATATTGTAAAAGTGACTGTCACAAGGATGATAAGTACAGCCCTATTATATTTAAGTCAGCTGAAAAATCCAACTAAAACATTAAAACACCAATTACTCCCTCTGATGGCCAAAAGTTTTACAACAGGAAGGGAGGATGACTTCAATGAAAACAGCTGTATTTATATGGAAGAAGCTCAGCCACCACTTGAGCATTCATCCTTGCAAATTCACCACCTCAGTGCTTGCCAAAGCCTGGCTTTTCATTGCCTTGATCCTGAATGAATTTGTGAAGTTTGTGTAGGAAGCTCCCAGATTCCTGGTTTCATCTTTATTTTCAATCAAACCCTCTAGCCCTACTCAAACACTTCTCATCTCCAAAGAAAACTAATTTCTACCAGAGTGTGATGTTGGTAATAACGTAAGTATCATTTTAACCTGTCCTAGGGAAGTTGCTATTTAACAGGAATACAAATTCTAAGCTAAACATGGAGCAGAACAGTATCTAGTTGTGCTACCTCTTGTGTAAGAAAATATGTAATAATCTACTTATATTTTCAAAAATAAACAGTGAAAAGATGAGACAAATCTAATAAAAGTGGTTACCTAGACACCAAAGGAGGATACTGGGTAGAAAGAATGGTATGAAGCCAATCCTTTTCTGAATCCTTTGTTATGTGGTTTTGACTTTGGAACAGAGGTGTGCAAGAGCCAGGTCACACCAGCTAGCAAGAGCTAATTACTAAGTTTGCAAGAATTTTATAAAATAGGGGATCCCTGGGTGGCTCAGCAGTTTAGTGCCTGCCTTTGGCCCAGGATGTGATCCTGAAGTCCCAGGATCGAGTCCCAGGATCGAGTCCCAGGATCGAGTCCCAGGATCAAGTCCCACATTGGGTTCCCTGCATGGAACCTGCTTCTCCCTCTGCCTGTGTCTGCCTTTCTCTCTGTGTCTCTCATGAATAAATAAATAAATACATATTTTTAAAAAAGAATTTTATACAATAGTCATTATTAAAAAATAAATTACATGAACTTAATATTAAATAAATTATATTAAAATAAAGATAAACACTAACAACTCATCAATCTCTAATTATTTTACTACATTTTACTATTATTTATGCTACTGAGATGATTGTATCTGCATGGTGTGCTATTGTTTACCTCCCAAACTCTGCATTCAGTGATATGACATTGGTAGCTTAAAATCTGTCATAGTGGTAACATTTATACCATAGGAATTGGCAGAATCAGGGCTTTTATTCCAGGAAGCCAGTTGTTAAATATTTATCAGCACATTGTTGCTTTGGAACCATTTAATATTTTACATAATTATTTGATTTTATTATTATTATTTTATTTGACAGACATAGAGCACAAGCAGGGGGAGTAGCAGACAGAAAGAGAGGGAGGAGCACTCTCCACAGAGCAGGGAGCTTGATAGGGGGCTTGATCCCAGAACCCTGGAATCATGACCTGAGCCAAAGGTGGCTGCTTAACACCAAATGGGCCACCCAAGTGCCCCAATACTTTACAGAATTTAAAATTAAAAGTACATTTTAAAAAGAATAATCAATAAAAACAAAAAACAAACTGAAATAAACAAACTTATCAAATATATATTATTTAGCTGCCATAACAACTGAAAGAAAAGTTATTTCAGGAGAGAGAGAAAGATAGAGAGAGCATGTGTGAGCAGGGGGAGGGGCAGAGGGAGAGGGGGAGAATCTCAGGCAGACTCCCTACTGAGTGCAGAGCTCAATGCAGGAATTAAAAAAAAAAAAAAAACAAACGAACATCAGTGATCTGTGGACAATTTCAAATGGCCTAATACAGGTATAATTGGAGTTCTTGAAGAAGAGTGAGGTGCGGAAAAGAAGAAATATTTGAAGAAATCATGGCCAGAAATTTTCCAAATTTGATGAAAACTATAAACTATAGTTCTAAAAAGTTCAATAAATTGCAAGCACAAGAAAAACAACTACACCACAGCATAGAGTCAGATTGCCCCAAACCAGTGTTAAAGGAGAAAATGTATAACAGTCAGAGATTGGGGGTGGTGGTGCATGTTATATAGTGAGGAAAAAGATACATCTTTCATATACCCCTAGTCTATGCAATTTTCTCATTGGAAACAAGGCCAACAAGGACAGTGGAGAAGTATCTTTAAAGTACTGAAAGAAAAAAACTCAACTTAGAATTCCATATTGCAGCAAAAATACAGTGAACATACCTATCATTCCCAAAAGTTTATTCATACATGATTCCTTATAAATCCTGCTTCCTGACAATCCCTGCTACTCCCTCCCTCTGACTTTCCAGGCAAACATTGACCTTTCTCTGTCACTATAGATTAGTTTGCACTTTCTATAATTTTATATAAATGTAATTGTATAGTACATATACTTTTTTTCCTGACTTACTTCACTGGGCATAATTTTTTCAGATTTTTCCATGTTGTTGCATGAGTGACTAGTTCATTCCTTTTCATCACTGAGTAGTACTCCATTTTATGAATTTACCACAATTTCTTTATCTATTTTTTTGTACATGGACACTGAGTTGCTTCACTTTTTTAGCTATTACACATAAAACTGCTGTGGACATTCCTATATGACACTCAACCAGGGAGTGGTAAAATCAAAAATAAACTTCGCTTTCCCAACTCTACACTTAGAGAGGCTTCCACTAGTCCATACACATTCCTAAAACCTAAAATCTCACCACTCATCTTACCAGGATTGATACATTCTTACATGACAACTAGGAGCTTGGAGATCTGCTGTGAAGACCATGCTTCAAAAATGTATTCCATGAAACTTCAGTCTACAAGATGATGTGTGACACAAAGTTTCCATGGTTGAGGAATTTTGGGAAGGCGGAACCCATTAGCCACCCCCTCATGCAATTCCTCATTTACACTGGAATACGAAGGATATGTAAAATTCTGTACTAATAAAAACCGTTTATATTTGTTTAATCAAGTATTTTCTAACTATTTTTGAACACAGAACTCTTTCTTTTTTGCCCATGACTTTTAACAGCTAGAGCTTCTAACTTTTAACAGGATATTATAAACTTTGTAATAATAGGACTGTGTTAGAGATATAATGAACTTTAACAAAATTAGAGTTAGGATGTGCCAGTAGGAATAACAATACAGTCTCTTTTACCTGGCCTTTCAGGCATCATGAAAGAAACAAGTAGAGCCACAATTCTTGGAGAAGTAAAACTCCTTCACCCAGGCATCAAAGTGAGGTTTTTGCAGTGATTGCCTAGACATCAGAATTTAAAATTTCTATTTTTATATGGAATCAAAATCTATTGAGGCTCTTTAATTTCAAGTCGAGTTATTCTTTGACATTTTTTTTAAGATTTTATTTATTTATTCACTCATGAGAGACATAGAAAGAGAGGCAGAGACACAGGGAGAGGGAGAAGCAGGCTCCATACAGGGAGCACGACGTGGGACTCGATCCTGGGTCTCCAGAATCACACCCTGGGCTGAAGGCGGCGCCAACCGCTGAGCTACCCGGGCTGCCCTTCTTTGACATTTTGAACTTCCCTAAGCAAAGAAGATTTTTACATCTAAGCCACTTCAGAGTTGATGAACAATCTGTCCAAACTATAAGGACAGGTCTTCTCTTGGGTCTTGCAAAATATAGGGCTGCATGCAATTAAGCAAAGTGGAAAGTTAAGAACAATTTGTTGACCTCCACAGCCTTTTCTCTGCAGGAACCAAATTCTACTTAAAACTATATTCCAGGCGTATTTTTGTTATAGGAACAAGGTACCAAATTTTGATTTAGACTGCCCAAATTGCCCAGGAAAATGCCACTGTCCTTGTTTTGACACTGACTTTTTTTCTCCATTAAAAAGAATTTTCCCCAATTCAAAATAGAGAGCATTGCAGCATCCAGAAAGAGTCCGTTTCCCAATTTTTCCTGTCTACCTACACGGCCAGGGACCTTACAGAGTGATGGTGAACTGGGCAGCAGGATGGCAGAAGGCTGTGTAGAAAGAAACCCTCTGTACAGGTGATTCTCCATTCGCCCCTGTGGATCCGTCCTCCATGCTCTCCTGCCTGCTTGCTGTCCATAGAGGTTGACTTCCATGGGCCGCATCACTCCTGTTTCCTCTCCTTCTGGCTTCTGACGGGATCAGCCAATGGGGAACATCACCAAGATACTACATGCCGGACCCCTTCTGCCGTCCCTGTGCACCCTCTTTCCTGGCTGTGCTCCGGCTGGGGTTTCCTCCTTTCCCTCCACCATGCTCCTGTCAGGTGACCACTGTCCCGCAGCTCTGCAGCTCTGTTCAATTCCCCTCCCCTCACTCCTCCAGGCTTGGGGATGGCAGTGGCTTCCCAGTGTTGCTCCTCCTAGGGTGCCTCCGTAGACCTTATTTTTTTCTCTTGACCCCGATCCTACTTCCAATAGTCCCTTTATTAAGGTTCACCGGTTATACCTTTGGATGTGCCAACTGTTTCCCGTCTATATTCTGACACATACTCCTGTTCCGATGTTAAAATTCCTACTAAATATCCTATTATTATGTTACGCTTAGGGATGCCCAGGTGGCTCAGTTGGTCAAGCAGCCACCTCTTGATTTTGACTCAGGACATGATCTTAGGGTCATGAGATCAAGTCCTGCCTGGAGCCCAGTGATGGGCTCCAAGCTGGGCATGGAACCCACTTGGGATCCTCTCTCTCCTTCTCCTTCAACTCCTGTCACGCCCCTTGTGTATACTCTCATGCTCTCTTTTTCTCTCTCTCTCAAAAAAATCATGTTATCCTTAAAAGTTATGATATGAAAGTCTTTCAAATTAGATGTGCTGCTTTGAAAGGGGAATTTTTTAAAAACGTACACATTTAACATGAATGAAGTCATTTCATACTAAAACGGTGAATCCTAACTTTCTCAGTGTGTTTTGGGAAAGCGTTTTAGTCACTTAGACAGGTTGTCAAAAGTGTATCTTGTCTCCTGACCTTACAATGTGTGCTCACAAAAAGTTCAAGGACATGCTGGCCCCAATCCAGGCCATCTTCTCACCCTACCCAGGCTTGCAACTCCTCTGGATAAAGGACACTCCGTTTGCTTCACTGTTTCTGAACCACATCTGCTAAACTGGAACAACTCAGAGGAGGTGGTGCTCTCACACTCCACATCCCCTTCCAACTCTTTTTTTTTTCTATTTCGTCCCCTATTCTCTTGCCTACTCATTTCCATTTCTTTTTTTTTAAAGATTTATTTATTTATTTATGATAGAGAGAGACAGAGAGGCAGAGACACAGGAGGAAGGAGAAGTAGGCTCCATGCCAGGAGCCTGACGTGGGACTCGATCCCGGGACTCCAGGATCGTACCCTGGGCCAAAGGCAGGCGCCAAACTGCTAAGCCACCCAGGGATCCCCTCATTTCCATTTCTTATCAGAATGACTTGTCTTTTCCCTTCCCCCTTACCTCTTGTCACTCGAAAACCAAAATTCCAAGGCCCTAAGTCTCAACCACCTGGATGCCAGTGAGTAACAGTACTGTGTAACTAATGGGAGCAAAAGATTCTCAAGTTTGCAAATATTTTAATTTAAAAAAACATTTTTGAGTGAATTCAAGGTTACTCCCTCAAATAATATAACTCTCCATCATCTAAAATCCATAATGCTTGCTTGAGTGGGAAGAAAAGAAAAAATGTGGAATTACCACTAATGTATTAGGAATTGAGTGTCATGGGCAGTCTCGTCTATCAATTACTGATCTACATTTAATAGCCCTGGCCATTACAAATAATTGTAGTGCTTTATTTCTGCACACACAGAAATTGTTTTTGATTCATTAAAATCTGGGCATGCCTGTGGGAGTGTCACATATTTAAATGTCATCCATCAAGTGAGTTGTAGTACAAAAAAAGGTTAAACACAGCTGCTCCAAGGAACAAGTAAGACAAATCCCATTACTGTAGGAAATCCCTGGTGGAGGCCTTGGTACGACTTGAGAAAGAAATTCTCTATTGCAAAATTTCATTACTATATGCATGATCTTGAATGGATCCTGTCTTACCTGCTAAAGATCATTTCCCCCTCCTTCCCCCTTCAGCATGTTTTTTAAAGCCATTTTTTTTCCTATAGCATCTGAAAAAATTCCATACAGGCTAAGGTTGTTTAACTAGCCCCATTACCCCCATTTCTCAAATGAGACAAAGCAAATCACCCTACTTAAAAGCAATTTCTACCCCCAACATGGGGCTCAAACTGAAGACCCTGAGATCAAAAGGCACATGCTCTACTGACTGAGCCAGACAGGCACCCCATCCTATTTTCAGTCTTTTGAATTCATCAGTCCAGACTTTCTGGTGTTGACACACAATTGTTAGAACATAATGTATATGCTTACATTCATTTTTTTAAGCACAAAGTAAAATGCAATTCGATGGCACCCAATATTAAGATACTAGCCTATGTCTGCACCCACTGTGCAAAGGAACATACTAATCAAGACTAGAGATATATATGGTTCTTCTCCTGTGGACTGGGGAACTGAGCGTTTTGTTGCTGTTATTTGAGTTCTTAGATTTTTTTTTTTTTTAAGATTCTATTTATTTATATGAGAGAGAGAGAGCGTGCGCGCAGCACGCAGGAGCGGGGAGGAGGGGCAGAGGAAGAAGAAGATAGACTCGATGCTGAGCACAGGGTTCCATCCTAATCCAGGGCCTTGGGATCATGACCTGAGCTGAAGTCAGATGCTTAACCGATTAAGCCACCCAGGTGCTCTTTGAACTCTTGGATTAATGCTTCTTGGGATCCCTGGGTGGCGCAGTGGTTTGGCGCCTGCCTTTGGCCCAGGGCGCGATCCTGGAGACCTGGGATCAAATCCCACATCAGGCTCCTGGTGCATGGAGCCTACTTCTCCCTCTGCCTGTGTCTCTGCCTCTCTCTCTCTCTGTGTGTGACTATCATAAATAAATAAAAAAATTTAAAAAAAGATTAATGCTTCTCTCTCCGTCCTTGATTTTAGTGGCTTTGACATCTCAAAAGAACAAGTGGAGGGGTAAAGGAATGGGTGAAGGAAAAGTTACAAACCAGCAAGTTGAAAATGTCTTTGGCCTTATTTTTGCATAATTACCTAAGTACATGTCAACTCACCACCTATAATTAATTTGTTTTTAAATGATAAATTTAGAGACTATTTAATGTTTCATTTTCACAGGTAGAGCTGTTCTTCTCCTTGATATTCAAGAGGAATATTAAGTCAAAAAGCCTTCATGCAATGGTTTCCAAACCTGAGTGTGTGGTTTTGTTTTCTCCACAAGAGGACATCAGGCAGTACAGTCCTGAAAGGGACTGTTAGGGCCTGGCTTGACTGGCTGCAGCAGAGTCCTGGGAAGAGCCCACTCTGTGAGGAAGCCTCTGGTTAGGGAAGGCCAGCTAGGTGGGCTCCACTGAGCAGCAACCTCTGGGAAGGGTCTAGTGAAGCAGGCAAAACACAGGACACTGCATCCAATGGATCACATTACAGATCGGAGGTAGTTGTCAAGCATAGCAATTCACACCAGAGCGGGCTAGCAGAGCATGTCGCCACAAGAACACAGCTATGGGAAATCGGGAAGGAACAAATTTCACAAAGCTGCATACCAGGCTGGGAGCACAGAGGATACTGGGTCCTCAAGCATCTGGTAAGAAAAAGGCAGGGCCAGTCCTCAAGGTACTGACACCAGGTGCAAGAGCCAGAAGAGACCTATTTGCAGAACTGGGTAAAAGATGAGAGTTAGAGCACAGAAATGGATCTTGTCATCCAAGTGGGACATGAAGGCAGAGTAAGAGAAGCAAGAAAGCTAGCAATGCACATTTCAGAGTTTCACAGTAGGACTCCTTATTTCCTTCTACTTAAAGTCTGATTTGATCCTAAAAGGGAAGGCAATATTTTCAGACCTTCAGAAACTTCTTTCCCAGGGCTTAAAAAAAAAAAAAAAAAAATCCATTTCCGGACCTTGTCTATGACACTTAATGTTAGGATTCTTGAAGGGAAGTGACAGAAATCCAATTAAAATGAGCTTTAAGCAACCCCACCAAAAGGAATTTATTGTTTCATGTAACTAGAAAGTACAAGGATAGAGCTGGCTATAAACACTGCTGGATCCAGGGGTTTAAATACTCCCTGATTCTTCTCTAATCTTTCACTTCTACTTGTCTCTACCTAGTGGTGGGTGAATAGATGTTTTAGCAAATAAAACTCTGAAGAAAAACAAAATTATGTATGTACATACATACATAAGCTTATTATAAATTTTATTAATACAAAGGACTTACAGATAATAAAATATAGATACTCTTTACATAGATTTGCTATAGCTAATTTTTTCTCGTAGAATGCTGTTGTTGATTTTTGCCAAATTTTTGCACTTGTAGCCAAATGTGGTTGTTTTTAAGCATTCGTATAGTTCTGACATGAATGTTGATATTTTCATTTACAGGAAAGGTAATGCTGTAAACTAAATTGCGTTCCCCACAAACCCATGCATTGAAGCCTGTTATGGACTGACTGTGAGGAAACGATGGGAAGGCGGTCATCTGCAAGACGGGAAGGGGACCTTCATTATGCTGGCACTGGGATTTCAGATTTCCAGCTTCCAGAACTCTGAGAAAAAAAAAGTCTGTCACCAGTCTAAGGTGTTTTGTCTTAGCAGCCTTAACAGATTAAGACAAACCCCTAATCACTAACATGACTATATTTGAGATTCGGTCTATAAGGAGGTAATTAAGGTTAAATGAGGTCATATAGAATTGGTGGCTTTATGAGATATATGAGAGAGATCTTTTTCTGTATGTAAACAAAAGATTGTTCTTAGCAAAATGGAGGCGGCCTAGAAACCAAGAGAAGAAGCCTTAGAATAAAATATATGTTGCCAGGACATTGATCTGGACTTCCCAGCCTCCAGAACCAAGAGAAATAAATTTCTGTTGTTTTAACCGCCCAGTCTCTGGTATTTCGTTTGGCAGCTCAAACCAACTAATCCACAGAAGAAAGATGAAAGTGAAACAATAAATACATATGTGGAAACTTCACTTTTTCTGCAGAAAGTGACTTCTTTACTGAACCAGATTACAGTTTTTGAATACTAGAATATTTCCTCATTTCTTTGTGCTATGTATAATATAACATCTTTAGGCGTGACATACTTTTATGTTTACTCTGCATAACATTTTCTCCGTAACTTTGCTAAATCTAGAGACAGAATTAGCAAACTATGCCCTGTGGTCCTAATCTGGCCTGCTGCTTGTTTTTTTTTTTTTTTTTTTTTTTAACAAAGTTTTATTGGAGCACAGCCACATTTGTTTATGTATTGCCTATAACTGCTTTTGCACTGAACTGGCTTAATTAAGTAAGTAGTTCTGATAGATGATATGGTCTGCAAAGCCTGAAATGTTTACCATTTTCTCCTTTACAGAAAATGTTTGCTAACTTCTGGTCTAGGAAATCAACAAAATAATAAATTAAGCCTTGATTTGTAGTGTTCATCAATTTCTGTGGTGTAAATATTCCCACTATGGCTGATTTCAACCTCCTGGTGTAAATACCATTGACCACAGAATTAGGAGGAAATGTGCAGTGACACACCATTATGTAGTATTTCTATCATTTAGGAAACAATACCCATAAATAACTCTGAGAGCATAGATAATAATAAAATGTAAGAAAACAATTAGGAAATGGTGAGTTTTATTTTTTTATTTTAATTTTATTTTATTTATTTATTTGACAGATAGAATACAAGCAGGGGAAACAGCAGACAGAGGGAGAGGCAGAGGGAGAAGCAGAACCCTGCTGAGCAGGGAACCTGATGTGGAGTTCTGTCCTAGGACCCTGGGATCATAATCTGAGCCGAAGGCAGACGTTCAATTGACTCAGCCACCCAGGCACCCTAGGAAATGGTGAGTTTTAGATATGTATGCAATATTATGTATTGCTTTCACTTAATGGTAAGTTCATATAATTTATTTTTAAATAATTGCTATCTTTAATGAATGGCTCACAAACTTCATGAAACTAAATTGGCTCTCACAAGCCAGTTTGAGCTGGCTCCAGCACACCATTATCTGCTTCTTTTGGCATATTGACCTCACCCTCTTCTTCTGGCAACAGACTCCTTATGGCTAGAAAATAGGTAGCTGGCTGCCCCAAGCCCACACCTTATAGCCCTTCATAACAAAGATGTAAAACTCTTGACCCTCAAACACATAAATCACATTAGTCCCTGGACCAATCACTCTGGATAGAAGACTAGGGAGGGTACAATGCAGATAATCTCAAAGGAGATTTTTTTCTTCAAAGATTTTATTTATTCATTTATTTGAGAGAGAGAGAGAGAGAGAGAGAGAGAGAGAGAGTTGGGGGTGGGGGGCAGATGGAAAGCCAGAGAAACTCAAGCAGACTCCTGAGTAGGGCGCTTGACACCCAGTTCAATCTCATGACCTGAGCTGAAACCAAGAGTGGGACACTTAACCGACTGAGCCACCCAGGCACCCCTGCTTCCCCATTTTCTTTCTACCTGAAATAATTTCTGATTACTTTGTCAGCGTTTTGCCTTGTATAGCCTCCCATCTCTCTTCAGTCATATTCCTTCATAGGCTCAATGGACCATGCATACATTTCCCTGGAACATTCTACAAGCTGCTTTCTCAAAGTCTAGGGGCATGCTTAGCCACTCACACCTTCTCCCACTTCCTTACCATTATGTGATTGGGCCACTTTCCCTCATGACTCCTGTCACTTCCCTATCCTTGACCAGTCTTCCATGTTGGCTAAAAGTACAGCCAGTGTAGCTGTTTTCCTCTTTGCTTTCTCTATCTTACCAGAGGAGAGATTGTCAGCAAGCTAGCCAGGGACTTATTAGATGCTCCTCTTTGGGCAGAATAGCATGTTTAGAAGAAGTAGGATACTTTCCAGCCTTCCATTACTAAAGATAGCCACTACGTTCTTCTGAATTTCATAAAGGATTTTTTTTTTTAGATTTTATTTATTTATTTGACAGAACAAGAGAGAGGAAGCACAAGCAGGGGGTGTGGAAGAGGGAGAAGCAGACTCCCTGTTGAGCGGTGAGCCTGACGCAAGACTTGATCCCAGGACCCCAGGATCATGACTTGAGCTGAAGGCAGATGCTTAACCAACTGAGCCACCCAGGCGCCCCGTACAGGATTTTATACTTTCTTGACAAATCTGTTTTATTGGAGGTTTTTTTGAACTAGAAAAAAAGAAATCTCTTCTAACACCTTATTCCAAAATCCAATTTGGGACTTTGTAACCAATGGGATTATATTTACTGTTCTCTGTGAAAGATCATATGCATTATACTGCTTATGTTCAATGAAACTTACTTACCTACACATTACCAGCATCAATCAGAGTGCCTGACACATGATAAATTGTCAATAAAGGAAAGCTGAATAGAAACAAACAGGTATAGGCACATACGAAGCCTTAAATAATATTTAGACTCTTTCCCCAGCTATATTTTTTCTGGATAATAATTGGGCTCTTTCTTTGCTATTATTCTTTTCTCTCTCTATCATGGGCTTACATTTTAAGAGTTTATTGGTTCGAGAGCTTGAGTTTGCAGTTCTAATATGTGCCTATGATGTTACTAGGACTCAGAATTATCTTCTTGCTCCCCCTCAAAGAACAATATAGCATTGAAATTCAGAGAGCACTAGAGAGAAAGCCATGGTGACATTTCAATATAAAACAAAGAATCAGATTCCCATGATTCTTTTAAGACAAAGATCATTCTTTGCATTATCGCATGAGAGATGTGCTTGCTTTTCAGGAGGCTGTCTTACATATTTGGGCCTGAAAGAAACAGGAAGGAAGAGTAGAAAGAAAGAAATGAAGACTCAGAGGTTTTCTTCTAAAATATAAATAAGTCACTGTGGACAGGGTTCCTAAGAGAAAGCTACAAACAACTTTTATAGGAAAATCAACAAAAACGCAATTGAAGATTCAAGAAGAGTTGATTGTTCCCACCTAGATAAAGAAAAATGACATTGCAATGCAGAATAGAACAGCTATCATTTTCGGTTTGAAAAGAATAAATCAGAGAGGAAACATGATATTTGAAGATAAATTGAAGAAGGGAAGAAGGACTGAAAGGAACATTGGAAATATGGCAAGTATTTGGTCAGAAAAGATCATGTTAAGAATACTGTTTGTGGCCAGGACACTGTTTTTTTTTTTTTTTTTTTTTTTTTTCTTGTTCCTTATCACTGAACAGTATCTTTTAGAGTTACATATTTTTAGAGACCAATTTTCTGGGAAAGCATTTGGTCTCAGAGCAAATAAATTACCGGAAATGCTTATATGATTCAGAATGAACTTTCAAGTTCTTAAACAAAGAAACATAATCATTGTGCCCATGAGTAGATTTCATCTACTAATGACGACATAGTCTGATTATTCCTGTCTCAACAATTTTCTTTCCCAACATGATGTCCATAGGCATTGGCAGAGCTCAGTCTTTGGCTTTGGCTCTTCCTTCCTGCTGAACTTTCTTGGGGGTCTCTTTGTTGCCCACAAATTTCATCACTCCCCCCACCACCAAAGTGACACCCAAGTCTTTATTTCTAGTCCAGACTCATACCCACTACTTCCATCTTCATAACTGTGTTATTGGATATTTCCCACTTTCACATTTCATGCTGTGACCTCAAACTCTTCAGTCAAACTCACATCACGTCTTTCCATCCTGCTACGTGAGCTTTTCCTTTGGCACATAGGGAAGTCACTGGGAACTTAATTGGTAAGCAAAAGGCAGATAGCATATACTGCTACGTTCAGATAGGGACTTAAATGACAGATGCAAGAATGTTCCTCTCTGCTTGAAGACTGCCAGTTCTGGCCTCTGATCCTGAGTCTTGGTGCTATTTCTTCCTTGTAGCTCTGATCTGGTAGATTGCTTCTTTTACTTTGAGGTTTTAAAACTCCCTAGAACCAACTGATTAGTCTGATCCTGCCTGTTAATTCTTCACTTTGCTCACAAGTCAGTATGCTACCATTAAATAAAGAAAAAGGAGAGAATATATTATATATATTTGTATATTCACAGAATATTTTTTTTAGATTTTTAAAAAATTTATTCATGAGAGACAGAGACAGAAAGAGAGAGAGGCAGAGACACAGGCAGAGGAAGAAGCAGGCTCTCTGCAGAGAGTCTGATGTGGGACCCGATCTTGGGGCTCCAGGATCACACCCTGGGCCTGGAGGCAGGCACTATACCTCTGAGCCACCCAGGAATCCCGATATTTCTATTAGAACATACGAGACAGTGGTAAAAGTTGTTGCATTTAAGTAGAGAAATTAGATAGTTGGGGCAAGGAAAGAGACTTACTTGTCAATTAAACCTTATTATAGATTTTAAGTTTTTATTCTCCTCCTCCTTCTTTTTCTTCTACCATTACATGTATTATGCACTTTTAAATTAAATGAAAAATTATGTACCCTGTTGTTCAAATGGTCATTCTTTGTCCAGTCAAAAAATAATTGAGCAATTACTATACGTCAGACACTACTGAATAAGTAGAAATAGGATTACCATATGACCCATCAATTCCACTTCTGGGTATATAACCAAAAGAATTGAAGACAAGGACTCTAAGAGACATTTATAGACTGTGTTCCTAGTAGCAATTAGGAGTAATCATAACAGCCAGAGGGTGAAAGCCACTCAAGTGTCAATCAGTAGATGAATGGATAAACAAAATATGGTACACGCATACAATGAAATATTATTCAGCCTCAAAAAAAGAAAGAAACTCTGACACATGCTATATCATGGATGAACCTTGAGAACATTAGGCCACGTGAAATAAGCCAGACACAAAAAGACAAAACACCGTATGATTCCATTTACATGAGGTACACAAGCAGTCATCTTTATAGAGACAGAAAGTAGAACAGTGGTTGCCAGGCACTGGGAGGGTGGGGGAATGGGAGTTATCATTTACTTGGCGCAGAGTTTCAGTTTCGCAACTGGATGGACGTGGATGGTGGTGATGGTTGCACAACAGTACTTACCGCCACGGAACTGCATGCTTAATATTGGTTACGACAATAAATTTCATGTTGTGTGTGCTTTACCACAATTTCTAAAAAGTAAAATCTAATTTCAGAGAGTGCAAGCAGTGTGAGAAAAATAAAATAAGGTGACAGGAGAGGAGGTAATGGGGTCGGTTACACAGAATGGTCAAAAGAGGCCTCCCTGAGGAGTTGGCATCTGAATGAGACAGGAACGATGGAAATGAGCTAGCCAGGAGGAGGTCTTGGGCAGGAAAGCAGGCAGAGGAGCAGCAGTGTGAATACCAGATGAGAAAGGGCAGAAAGAAGGCAAGAGGGACGCAGGGCAGGTCTTGTACAGGTGTAGCCGCACAGTCTAATTCAGCAGGTCAACACTGTTAACCGACCATGCTGTCTATCTCCTTCTTATAGAGGGGTTCTAATTACTTCTATTACTCTATATCCTTCTTCTATAATAACCAAGATTAAAATTTCTTTCTAATAAGTTTTCTTTTTTTTTTTATTTATTTATGATAGTCACAGAGAGAGAGAGAGAGGCAGAGACACAGGCAGAGGGAGAAGCAGGCTCCATGCACCGGGAGCCCGACGTGGGATTTGATCCCGGGTCTCCAGGATCGCGCCCTGGGCCAAAGGCAGGCGCCAAACCGCTGCACCACCCAGGGATCCCTCTAATAAGTTTTCTCAAGAGTCTAAAGGTGGTAAAATGTGGAGGCCTAAAGGTAGGAATGATCCCAAATGTCCAGAGTACAGGCAGGTAGCAGGTACCAATTTGACTCAGTTTTGAGTTTAGGCTCAGAGGCTTTCTTTGTGACCTTTAGTTAACAGGTAATAGATTCACATGTCTGATACTCAGTTTCTCCGTCTGTCAGAGGAGATTCATTAAAACACCTTCCTTACAATGTTTTTGTGCAGATCAGATTAATTATGAATAACCAGTTGTAAATTAGTGTTATTTATACATTAGTTATTATTATGTTATTCATTTTCTGGCCCTGTCTTGCCTCACTTTAGATTGGTTCTAGCTATCTCGAGAGTTATCAAAATAAAATCAACAAATAGTTGTAAAAGGAAAGATGTAACATGTACATAGTTTGGAACGTACACAGGGAGGAGAAATGGTAAGACATAAAGTGCTGATTCGGGCAACTCTAGAGAGTTTGGGCCTCTGGAAGGAAAGACTCTGGGGGAACACACCCAGAGGCTTCCATAAAGCTGACTGCATGTCTCCTCTGGACAACTTGCTGAGATCATAGAGTATAGAAACCTGGGCTTCTACTTTTCTATGATTTGTTGGTGACAGAGAGGAGAAAAGCCTAAAAGAAATGAGCTGTTGATATTTGAGCTTGTTCTGAGAATGAATTTTAAATGTCTCAAAGAATTTCATTGGTGGGGGAAAGTGAGAAATGTTAGCATTGGATGAAGGCAAAAACCTTTTAATTCCTAACATTTTGACCACAGCATAATGTCTTTGGGAATTGGGTAATGCTTTGGCAATCTTTTAGCATATTGTAAATTATCTTTCCAATTTCTGTATTATCCCCAAGATAATCTTTTGAACTTTATACAGCATGGTAAATTGTCATAAGACATGTCTCCGATCATTCTAGGAAAATACGCTTTGAGCAACATGTAGTTGGATGCATGGAGAATATCGTGGGCAAATGATTTGTTCAGAGTACATGTGGCAGTACACAGTTGACTCTTATTAAAATGTAAGTTCCATGAGGCACAGACCATGTCTACATTGGTCACTCTTGTATCTGCAGAGCTTGTCAGTGTCTGGTACCTAGTAGGTTATAAATAATATTTGTTGAAAAAAGTGAACAGATGAATTAATGAAGCAGAGGTATCAGCAATTTCTCAAGTTTACCAACTTTAACAGAGTGATTTTTCTTCCCCAAAATGGTGGTTCGAATCACAAATCTATTGAATACATAAATGCCCCTCATTTCAAAGGATGTTGACTACTCAACCAGCCTTTAATCAGAGGCTGCCTCAGGATTGCTGGGGGGACAAAGAACAGGCCAGGTGCTGTGGGGAAGAGCAATCCCTAAGAACTCCAACCCATTTCAATCATAAGAGTTCTCTTTTCATTTGATTTACACATGGGGAATCTGTGTAACGTTTATTTGGCAAAATTTTAACCACTATATTTAATATGTGAGAAACTACTGCTTTATATAGCTGACATTGAGTGGCTTAAGTGGACCATGAGCAAATAGACATTTACTAAGAACTGTGTGAAATAATGATGAATAGAATAAGTATATCTATATGGAAAAATTGTATAATATTCCCTAGAACTTTCCTACTTCTCCTTTGCTTTGATGAACATTGAATTATCAAATATCTCCTTGCACTGTGCTGTCTTCCAGGCCTTTCTTAGATTTCTCTCTATCACTTCTGATTTGTCCTTCCCATCAAAAAATAACCTGCCAGGAGTTCACATTCCTTAAGTGTCTGTTTTCCATTAGGTAACTATGAATGGTAATAGATTTCACTAGTCCCAATAGATTTGTTACTAATCCTAAGAAAACATCTTTACCAGAAAGCCCTTAATAAGTGGTTCTTCTGAACGTGGGTCAGATAAATATTTGGGGCCAAGTAGCTTTTTAAAGCCCTGAAATCATTCCAGTTGGTCAGTTGCCCAGAGTGTGCCTGGCTAGCCTAAACCATAAAGCAGCAATCTTAGAAGAATTAAACCTCTCTATATATCAGACCTCTGACCTCTCTACCCTTGGGAGAAAAATGTTATAATCAGAAGTCTTTTGCACAATTACATTCCTTCCTATGAATGAAATCATTCCTTACATTTTTCTAACGATAAGAGACCCATCTATTAATATTATGATTGTTTTCACTAAGATTATATAGCTCAAAAAAAATGTCTTCATAAAGTTTCCCAGGAAACTAGAATGTTGGCAAGATATCATTGGAAACAACATGAAAATGGTAGGCGGTGGGAGGAGGTGGAGAGAGAATTTTGTAACAGAATTTCAATGCAGTCAAAACAATATCCACTATGCTGCTGAGGTTCTGTGAAGGCTGGAGAATAACCTACACCAGAGAAATGGTTTCAAGCACGCAAAGCGAAGGCAAAGGCAAAACAGTGCCAAGCAAAGGAGGGTGGCTGAGCTGGAAAAAAACAGCAACACAGAAAGACCGCGAGACATGAACTGGTGGAGCTAAATAGTAATTAGTGACTGGATATTGTACAAAGACTTAATTAATATTCCCATGTTACAAAAGAGCACCTGCGACGCACTGCACACTCAACCCTCTAATGAGTATGAATTCATGTTGCGCTAGTAAAAGAATAAGAGAAATTGCTCCTGTCATTTGCTTTTAAGATGGTTGACAAAGGAAAGCGATGTGGTCTGGGTTTCTGTTGTTGTTTTTTGTTTTTGTTCTTTCTGGCAGGGTTATTTCCCAGCCCTGTTAACCACATTCATCCTTGGAGAGAGCATCCCTGACTGTACAGGTTATCATCAGTGAGTATTTTTCCACCATGTATTCTATAAATCAGAAAGTGCAGATTTGATATTACTTTATATAACAACAACAAAAACTGAGGATCCTTTCACAATGAAAGAAACATTGCTTTCCTGATCATTAACATTCACAAGTAGTTAAACAAAAATACATTGATCATGAAGTTCTGTTGTTAAATACAAGGCACACTTGAACTGGAGATTATTCTACTATTATCTACCATTTGGAACAAATTTTATGGATATATCAAAAGCCGTGTATCTTTACTACAAATAGTAAATTTTGATGAATTATCATTTACAATTTAACACCTTTATTACTTATTTTATTGCTAATGGCCTTTGTTGACATATAGTCATTGACACTTTGTGCAATATCTATCTTTAAAGGTGAGGGATCCCTGGGTGGCACAGCAGTTTGGCGCCTGCCTTTGGCCCAGGGCGCAATCCTGGAGACCCAGGATCGAATCCCACGTCGGGCTCCCGGTGCATGGAGCCTGCTTCTCCCTCTGCCTGTGTCTCTGCCTCTCTCACTCTCTCTCTCTCTCTGTGACTATCATAAATAAATAAAAATTAAAAAAATTTAAAAAAATTAAAAAAAATAAAATAAAATAAAAAGTGAAAAAATAGATTCAACATCAACACTAACAATCTTGGGGATCCCTGGGTGGCGCAGTGGTTTGGCGCCTGCTTTTGGCCCAGGGCGTGATCCTGGAGACCCAGGATCGAGTCCCACATCGTGCTCCCGGTGCATGGAGCCTGCTTCTCCCTCTGCCTGTGTCTCTGCCTCTCTCTCTCTCTGTGACTATCATAAATAAATAAAAATTAAAAAAAAAAAAACCACTAACAATCTTGAACAATACTTTTAGACTTTTTGTCAAGTAAAAGAAATGTAACTATGGCAAAAAATAAATCCTTGATGAGTGAAAAGAAAGGAAATAGGAAGAACTATAAATTCAGTAATTCCCTTAATTCCCAAAAAATATATTTGATTTGAAATAAACATGATTTTTGTAAAAAAAAAAAAGGGGGGGGAGAAGAGAACAAAACCAAAACCTAATCACTCAATCTATTTGGCATAAATATTACACTCTAGTTGAGATTTTATAGGAAATTTACAATTATACTATAAACTATTAAACTAATGAGAATAGGATTCTAGGGAAAAAATAGTTCTTAATAATATTAAATTGCTTTTTTTTTTTAAGATTTTATTTATTTATTCATTAGAGACACAGAGAGAGAGAGAGGCAGAGACATAGGCAGAGGGAGAAGCAGGCTCTATGTAGGGAGCCCAAGATGGGACTCGATCCCAGGTCTTCAGGATCCGCCCTGGGCCAAAGGTGGCGCTAAACCGCTGAGCCACCCGGGCTGCCCTTAAATTGCTTTTAGAAAGTTTGATAGAATAATATTCTCCCAAAGATGTTCACGTCCTAGTCTCTGGAACCTATGAATATATTATCTTTCAGGGCAAAAGGGACTTTGCAGACACGATTAAGTTAAGGTTTATGAGACGGGAGAGTATCCTGATTATACAGGTGAGCTCAATGTAATCACAACAGATCTTGAAAGAGGGAAGCAGGAAGATCAAATTCAGAAAGGGAGATGTGACAAGGGATCCAGAGGCTGGAGAAGTACAGTGGAAGATGGAGGAAGAGGTCATGATGCAGGGACTGCAGGTGGCACACAAGATGGGAAAGGCCAGGAAACAGCTCCTCCCCTGCAGCCTCTAGAAGAAGCACAGTCCTTCTGACATCACCACAGCAAGTTTCATTTCCAACTTCTGTTCTCCAAAATTGTAAAATAAATTTGTGTTGTTTTAAGCCACTCAATTTGTGGTCATTTGTTATAGCCCCAACTAGAAATGAATACACAAGGCCTATGAAAAAACAAAAATTCTCTCTGTATTTCTACTTCCCACTGAGAGCCATCATGGTGTTCTTCTGTGTTATATTTACATACATCTTCACAAATGTGTACTTTGTAAAAATGGGGCCATTCTTGGGGCTGCTGTTCTATCTGGTTTGATGTTAGGGTTTGAATATTTTTTTTAAAGATTTTATTTATTTATTCATGACAGACTCACACAGAGAAAGGCAGAGACATAGGCAGAGAGAGAAGCAGGCTCCATGCAGGGAGTCTGAAGTGGGACTCGATCCCAGGACCCTGGGATCACAGCCTGGGCCAAAGGCAGGCACTCAACCGCCAAGCCACCCAGGCATCCCTTAAGGATTTTTTTTACCTCAAATTTTGCCACTGACATTTTTCTAAAGGCCACATATGAATTTTCACCATTAACTTTTGGTAGAAGGAGGGATTGGTGAGCAATAGGATGGGACAAGTGCTACAGTATAGTCCGCCTTCATGTAGCCAGTCCAACTGGTGGATATTTAAGGTGACTTTTTCCTCATTTTTTTTTTTTTTTACCACTATAGGCACTATTTGGTGAACATCCTTAATCACCAATAATAACCAAACTAAAAAGTTCAAATAGAATACAGTAAAAAAACTCTAACCACCACACCATCAAGCTCCAGGATTATTCAAACTGCTACTGTGGTATGTTTCTGTTAGTTTAAAAAAATAAGTTTATTTATTCATAAGAGACACAGAGAGAGAGGCAGAGACATAGGCAGAAGGAGAAGCAGGCTCCCTTCAGGGAGCCAGATTTGGGACTCGATCCCAGGACCCCAGGATCACCACTTGAGCCAAAGGCAGACGCCCAGCAACTGAGCCACCCAGGTGCCCTCTCTGTCCCTGTTTTTTGGGTCACCCACTCCTCTTTTAAAATCTGTAGTAGGTGTTTCTCATGGCTAAGCATCAATCCAAAGACAGAAAAGGCTATTCCAATGCTAGGTAGACAAAAAATAATTCTGTAGGTCTGCTGCGTATGACAGTGGCTCTTTGGCTTCTTGACTTTTTCTCTAATAGACTACTAGACTTACTTGGTGGAAACTGTGTTTTTATTCTTCTCTGGCTAAAATTAGAAGCAATGGTAGGCCAAGGGAACTAGGAAGCATATTTAAACACAGGAGAGACTTTCAGCACTTTTTTTTTTTTAACCTTGATTTATTGCATGTTTCAGATTACAACCCTTTGAATGTAAGAAAATATGTGTATTTACAGATGAAATGATAGACTGTTTTAAATATACTTCAAAATTGTATGGAAGGATGTCAAGAGGATGAAGTATAGATGAAACAAGACTGGCCATGTGTTGATAGCAGTTGAAGCTGGGTGATGAGCACTGAGGATTCATTAAAATATCCTTATTTTATATCTATTTGAAAATTTCTTGGGACGCCCGGGTGGCTCAGCGGTTGGGCGTCTGCCTTTCACTCAGATCATGATCCTAGAGTCCCAGGATCGAGACCCACATCAGGCTCTCTGCATGGAGCCTGCTTCTCCCTAAGCCTGTGTCTCTGCCTCTCTCTCTATCTCTGTGTCACTCATGAATAAATAAATAAAATCTTAAAAAAAAAAAGAAAAAAATTTCCATGAAAGAATAAAGAAAAAAAATTGGGTAAAGTTATATTTATTCAGGCATATGTATATACTTAAAGAATTATTTATTTTGAGAGAGAGAGAGAAACAGAGAGCGCATGCACATGGAAGGGAGGGACAGAGGAAGAGGGAGAGAATCTCGAGCAGACTCCCTGCGGAGCACAGAGCCCACCACAAGGCTTGATTTCACGACTCTGAAATCATGATCTGAGCTGAAATCAAGAGTTGGATCCTTAACCAATGGAGCCATGCAGGCACCCCCAGGTGTATATTAATTTCAACCATTTTAGGAGCGCAAGGAACCTTGAGTTGTTTTCCATTGAAGAGTTTAGCCAGATCATGTCTATGGGTATCATCGTATCTGTCATGATCTAAGAACCATTTGGCTTTCACTGGGAATATGATAAGATGGGCTTGGTTACTCCCAAACCTCATTTTTCCGTATACTTAAAAAAGCAAATGTACCCTTAGCTTTTCAAGGAAGCAGATTGTTTTTCTGCCATTCAAATTTATGCTATAAGCCCCCAAACTTTTCTCAACATACTTAAGTCTTCCCATTTAAAAAAAAACAAAAAAAACCCAGAACTTTCTTTAAAGAACAGTATTCGGGACACCTGGGTGGCTCAGCAGTTGATCATCTGCCTTCCACTCAGGACGTGATCCCAGGGTCCCAGGATTGAGTCCCGCACTGGGCTCCCTATGGGGAGCCTGCCTCTCCCTCTGACTGTGTCTCTGCCTCTCTCTGTGTGTCTCTCATGAATAAATATGTAAATTCTTAAAAAAAATTCACAAAATTAATTTTCCTCTACCCATATCTAGTCTAACACCCATCCCAGAAATACCAGTACCTCAGCAATTTTAAGTATTCTTTATGGGAAAAATATCCAAGTTTTCTACTCTTTTCTCCATTTGTCATCAGATAGTATTGCAAAAGGATCAATTTCTTCCTTGTCATGGTCATTGTCTTTTTAGCTCAGGGATTTTATAACGTAATAGAGAAATGAACATCTGTCTTTTTCATTCTGGCTTGAAATTTGACACAGACTTTTACCAGAAGAAATATTTTAAATATATTGAAGAAGGAAAAGAAGTCATTTAATCCTCTTGTGTTTTCTTTGAGGAGAGAAAAAAAATTAATTTGGACAAGGATGATGCTCATAGCAATTCTGACAAAAAATATTTATCAGTGGACAGAGAAGTGAACAGACTTTAAAAATTTTGATACTATTTCCTGGCCTTATTATTAATATATTATGCATTTTATTAAGAAAGTGATAGGCAAGTTTGAGAATTTAGGATTTTTTACAGCAATTCTGTCAAAGGCTGAGGTGAATCTTCAAACCTCTATACAGAAAAAAAAAAAGGAGGAAAGAAAGGAAAAAAGAATATACCAAAATAACTTGCAAAAATGTTTCCATGTATGAATGTTCACAGTCCTATTTACCAAGCAAAAAGTATTTTTAAGAGGCTCCCCCATATATCAGTTGATCTCTTGAGAAAGAAGTCCAGAAAGGATATCGCTGCCCCCTGGTGTATAGATTTTCCCCTGAGGCTGAACTGGTTTGTATGCAAAGGCAGAGTTGGTAAAATGGTGGAAGATAGAATGGGAAAGAAGGGGAGAAAATCTGGAAATGTCACAAGGTGACAAAGGGCCCATGGAAAACCTCAGCTAACATTTAAAACTCTCCATTTAAGTTAAAATGCATGTAAAGGACAAATTAACCAGTCAAAAATGGTCACAAAGAATTATGCAGTTTAGACAGGTGGGGGATAGAATAGAGCTAATCCAATCTTGATCTCCAAGACAGACGACAATGTGGTAATAAATGCAGTGGCCAAGAACATGAGCATTGGAATCAGACACATCTGACTCCAGCAGGTGTTGGCAATATAATCTTGTGCAACTTGTTCAATCTTTTAAAAATCTCAATTTACTTATTTATAAAATGGGAAGAATAACTTTGCCTACACTATGTGGCTGTTTTGAAGATTATATGTAATAATTAATGCTTAGAAGAATACTCAGAGAATAATAAGGTCTCAACAGAAGTTGGCTACTTTATTTCTATTATCATTATTTCTGGTCTCTACATTGGCCTCCTTACTGTTTTCAGCCCAAGCCGGGTATACTGTGCCTTGGGGCATTTGCACAGTATGTTTTCTCTGCTTGTAATTTTTACCTCCAGATATCCCTGTAGGTGACTCACCAAATCTTTCACAATTTTGTATAAATGTCATCTATCCTATTTAAAAATGCAAACAACATTCCATGCTCTTTTCTCATTCTGATTCTTATCTTACTCTACCTTTTTCTCCATAGCAATTATCACCTCTAATGCTATAAAATCTATTTTTTTAAGATTTATTTTTATTTATTTATGATAGACATAGAGAGAGAGAGAGAGAGGGAGAGAGAGAGAGAGGCAGAGACACAGGCAGAGGGAGAAGCAAGTTCCACGCTGGGAGCCCGGGAGCCCGACGCAGGACTCGATCCCGGGACTCCAGGATCACGCCCTGGGCCAAAGGCAGGTGCGAAACCGCTGGGCCACCCAGGGATCCCCCTATAAAATCTATTTATCTATCTATCATCTATCCCTCCATTGTTCATCCATCCATCCATTCATCTTATTATCTATATGTTATTTTCTCCTCACTAAAATGTAAGTCCACAAGGGCAGTTGATTATTTTTATTGATGTATACCTAGTATCCAAGACAAAGGTGGAACATAGAAGGGGCTTCATAGATTACTTTGAAGACAAAGAGTGATCAACTTTGTCAAACAGTGCTATCCTCAAAGTAGAATACTATACTATTATCGTTTTCTATTCCATTGGCTTGGGGGGACATAATTTTCCTTCAAGTTTGCCCTTGATGTTAATTTTAGCTCTGTTGCACTTTTATCTTTATCAGAAATCTAGCGTATAATATGCTATTCAATCCTCTAAATGACCATGACTCAGGAAGCCTGGATGATTCAGTAGGTTGGGCAGCCAACTCTTGATCTCAGGTCAGGTCTTGATCTCAGGGTCATGAGAGCTCCCCACATGGAGCTCTACACTGGGTGTGAAGCCCTCTTAAAAAAAAAAAAAGAAACCAGAATGTAAATACCATGCCTCATTCACTCCTCTAGTAGGCTACCATTTTCCAAAAAACATTTACTTCATTTCTGAGTTTTTGAATTGATTACTAGGCAGAAATCATTGTTGATATTCTATGGCAAGAGAAAAGACAAATCAACAGGAACTCATCTGTCCATTGCCACCCTTCTTTTACTTCTAAGAGAACGCCAACATATCCTTTTTTTTTTTTTAAGATTTTATTTATTTATTCATGAGGGACATAGAGAGAGGCAGAGACTTAGGCAGAAGAAGAAGTAGGCTCCCTGGAGCAATCCCACATGAGCCAAAGACAGATGCTTCCAGGACCCTGGGATCACTCCCTGAGCTAATGGCAGACAGATGCTCAACCATTGAGCCACCTAGGCATCCCTCCAACATATCCTTTTTAAAGGACTTTGTATTACGTTGAGAAAGGGGATGGAAGGGAATAAGATACAATTGCAATAAGGCAATAACAGCTGCCAACCATTTTTTGATTGTTTACTATGTCCCAGGAACCAAAGCTATAACTAAAATACATTATTTTATTTAAAATTTCTCACATCAACCTTATGATGAACTACTATGGTTATCACAATTTTACATATGAGGAGGTGAAGCCTAGAGAGCTTCAATGACTCCTTTAGGGTCACATGGCTTTTGTTAGTAAAATTCCTGAAACAATATATGTACTTTTCTGAACGAACAAATATTCTGAAAAACGAATATTTTGGGATATTAGGAGTTCTAGGAAGTTCAGATATAGGAGAAAAAGTAGAGTCAAGGAAGATGTAAACAGGAGGAGACAGAGAAGGAGGAGGAGAATTAGGAGATAGTAGTGTCATAGAAACCTACAGAAGAGGATGGTGTGATTCATTATGATTTCAAGGAGGGTGAAGACTTCAAGTAGGCCTGAGTCATGAGTAGGATTTTTGGAAAATGGAAACATCACAAGGAAGGCATCAGTTAGGTATGGTTGCCCACTGAACCTTTTTTGGATGATTCTGGAAAATAAAGATTTATGGGGAAGAATGTAATGTTGTATGGAACCAAAACTGGCTCTGGAGAGCCTGCATTTGAAAAAGTTGAGAGCAAATGTAGATGCTAGCCCCCTTCTCCTCCAAGATGGTGGAAAGTCTTTTCTATCTCTCCAACTCAGGTGCATCCAACTTCCTTGTTGACATCCCACCTGACTTCTTATGGAGCCTTCTTTTCCTTCCTCCCTTCGATTAAGTGACAAACATTCCTTTCTCTTCATGTTGTATCTCTGAGCAGCCAACTTTACTCAGGCTGGGTTTTAGACAGTTTATATCTCCATCTTAGTTGGTGGGTCTTATTGTCCTAAATTTTTTTTCTTTTGATCTTCCAATTTCTTTGAGGGAACAAACAGCCGAAATAAATAAAATCTCTAGGATTTTTGCTTTTTGTAGTTAGGTCATTCACAAGCAGTTATTTTGTACAATTATAGCATGTTAGCACTCGGAAGTCTTCCAAGATCATTTAGTCTAATTTATTCATTTTACATTAAGAAAAAAAAGGCCCAACACAGGGGAATGGACTTCCTAAGACCTCATAATTCTTACCACTTGGGATAGTTTTTTTTAACTTCTTAATTAATCTCCTTATTGGGAAACATTAAATTATATGCTGAAATGTAAAGCAAAGGTAAGTGTAATAGTTACTGAACAGAATGTAATCACTAGAACAAAAATGGAACAACACCCAGCCCTTCTCAAATACAACCTCATACTTCTTTCTTCAGGCAACCACTAATCTGACTTTTTAAAATTGTGGTAAATATATGTAACATAAAATTTACTCTTTTAACTATATTTAAGTGTACAACTCAGTAACATTAGGTATATTCACATTGTTGTGCAACCAGCATCACCATCCATGTCCATAGCTTTCTCATCATCCCAGACTGAAAACTGTGTACCCTTTAAACAAGAACACTTCGGATAGTCTTGATTAAGAATTTCTCAAGTTTTCTGGAGCTCTAGTCTTTCCAAAGATAAAAAGGTTTTAAAGCAACACAGGGATTTGTGCACTTATCATCTGAAGGGAGAAATGTGGGAGTAGAAAATTTGAAGCTGCTTGAGGCTGTTTTTGTAGTTAGAGGATTTTGAATATCTGTGGTAACCTTGAAAGACAATTAAGACTGAAACTGATACTGTTTTTATGTTGAAAAAAAGAGAAAAGAATCCAAATGCCTCACACTGGGATATGCCAATAAAATCCTTTTTCAGGAGCTCTCAAGAATCATAGCATACACTGCACAACATACTCTACTCACAAGTAAGGCTTCCCTTTTGGGTACTAAGTTAGAACCAGAGTCCCTTAGTAACCACCTTCAAACAAACTACAGCAAAATATATTTTACAACTTAAAAACCTAACTCTTGGCCCCAGATTTTCAACCTTTTATTGCTCTGAATGAAGGAATGGAATGTTCACAATCCCCCTCCCCCTGCCCAGTCTGAGTAGTTTTCATCACAGATAATAATCGCTGTTTTTCTTTTGCCAACCACATAAAGGATGGAATCTTCTCTCCTTCTTACAGAGTCTAGGAGCAGAGAAAGACCCAGCCATGGAAGAGGCTAATGAGAATTCCAGGAGGTGCAAGAGAAAAGATCACTCAAACTGGGACTAGAGATGCCAAGTAGAAGAGGGGGTGGGCAGAACTAGGTGGCCTTCGCAGCAAACGCCATCCTCCTCTCACACCCGTTCCTCCCAGAACATGTGCTTTTAGGGGAAACCTAATTATAGTGAATACCAAGGGCAGCCTGCAGTGTGAAGAGAGGGAAGAACCAAGTGCCTGATCACATTCTTGTAATATTGTTTGTCTTAGGTACAACTACACATACATTCATATGAATACAAAGAATCAAGATACCAATTATGTGATTATGACAACTTCGTTCTGAAATATTTTCCTTCTGCATTAATTGAGCCAAGGCTACAAACTTAACAAAAAATGAAAGGCCAGAGGTAATTATGGTCCATATTCATAATGGCTTCAGAGACTGTTCACGTGTTGTGCTATTCCAAAAAAATAAAGCCTTCCCTTCTCAGGTACCTGAGGACTGGATAATCTCTAGGGTGAAGTAATTTGATTGCATTTGAATGCCTGAGGAAGATGGAAATTCTGTTGCTTTTTTTTTTTTTAAGATTTTATTTATTTATTCATGAGAGACATAGGCAGAGAGACAGGCAGGCTCCATGCAGGGAACTCAATGTGGGACTTGATCCCGAGACTCCAGAATCACACCTTGAGCCAAAGGCAGGTGCCCAACTGCTAAGCCACCCAAGCATCCCTTCTGTTACATTTTAAAAGGAGTTTCAATTATTCTGTTTACCTACAGAAAATGCCCTGAGTTACCACTTTCTTCATTAGTACTGTTAAGTCTCAATTTTTTTGTAATAAAGATGATCTCTACCATTCCACAGGAACCTCAATTTCAACCTTTTCAGCATTACTGAGTGACCATTTCTCCTATACTATTCATGTCCTATCAGACTGCAAATCTTGTTGCCCTTACTTTTTAAAACATTCTTGCATCTGCTCTCATTTTTTTTCCATTGCTAAAACCCCTTCATCACCAGACCCATTATAATAACTTCCTGTTTCTCATCTCATTATTTTTCAGTATTTATCAGACTTCTTCATTATTAGTTTTCTTTCCTTGGGAAAAGCCACCAATCTAAACCTATAATTGGATTTTTGTTGTCTTTCCACTTTTAAAGCTTGTTCTTTTTTTTTTTTTTAAGAATTTATTCATTTATTCATGAGAGACACAGAGAGAGAGGCAGAGACAGAGGCAGAGGGAGAAGCAGGCTCCATGCAGGGAGCCCGACATGGGACTCGATCCCGGGACCAAGGGATCGCGACCTGAGCCAAAGGTGGATGCTCAGCCGCTGAGCCACCCAGGTGTTCCTAAAGCTTATTATTAAACCAGTCTTCTCTTGCCTCTTCCATATTCCATCACTGATATTATCATCACCATTATCATTACCTCTCCTATTAATTTTTTCTTCGTGTGACTCAGATTTGGGCTACTTAAGCTAACAAGGAGTCAATTTGGGAATGTAATTTTCAAATTTGATATGGAGGAATTATGGTCATTCATCCAAAACCTTTCTTCTGAGAAGAAATAAAAATGTATAACAAAAATCTAGTGCAACAGAGGTGGTAGAAAGCATCTACATTGCTAGAACAAGATAGTTTTTGCAGGCAAAACTGTCAGCATGTAGCTAACTCAAGATCTAATGAAAAGACATGATTCAGTGATATTTAAGACCTTTGTGTCAGGGGATCCCTGGGTGGCGCAGCGGTTTGGCGCCTGCCTTTGGCCCAGGGCGCGATCCTGGAGACCCGGGATCGAATCCCACATCGGGCTCCCGGTGCATGGAGCCTGCTTCTCCCTCTGCCTGTGTCTCTGCCTCTCTCTCTCTCTGTGACTATCATGAATAAATAAATAAAATCTTAAAAAAAAAAAAAAAAAAAAAAAAAAAAAAAAAAAAACCTTTGTGTCAGAATAAGGTCTATATGTCATTAAACCTGGGTTCAATTCAAATTATTATTCAAATAATCTCTTCCTGATTCATTGTTGCAGTCACAATCTTGACTTATTTCAATTTTTCTTACTGACTTCAGAGTCTTCAAGACTTTGCTAACCATACGAAGGCAAAAGGCATCTATGATACTACAATATGATTCATCAAAAATAGCAATTAAACCACCCTCCACATATTTGGAGCACTCTGGGGCCTGCTCTTTATTCATTTGCATGCTCAGAGTTTTTTTTAATTTCTATTTCAAAAAGCAACCAAGTGCTAACCTTTGAATCCCATTATAGAAAATGCGTATTTCTCAACAATCAGATGATTATCTTCAAATATATAGATAACCACTTCCTTTACAAAGCAGACAGAGTAATCTCTTAAAAACAAAAATATGTTCCTGTCATACCCCCTTTGAATGAAGCATCAAGACTGTGAACTGGAATATGGGGCCCTCTCTACCACTCTGCCTCTTTCCCTCTGCTCTAGATACTCTGATCTTCTTTCAGTTCTTCCAATGAGACAGACCTCAGAGCTCTTGCACACTGATTCCTCTTGTCTAACTCTTGACCTGGCCAATGTTTACTCAAACTTCAGGTCTCAGCTAAAATATTACTTCTTCAAAGGAGTCTTTGCTGACACCTCCTTCTCTAATCTAAAGTAAGGCACTGTATTTATATTGTCTCATTATTGCTACTCTTCCTTCAAATCCCTTAACACAAATTGTAGTGAATTGTATGACTCATTGTACAAGGAAGAAATTCTACATATGCAATGGGGAGAGCAAAGACAAACAAGAACCCATGAGGATGACTAGAAGCCATGTTCATCTCATTCCATCTCGGTTGTAGTCTATTCAGGCTGCTATAATAAAATGCCATAGACTGGGTGGCTATGAGCAATGGAAATTTATTTCTCACAGTTCTGGATGTTGGAAAACCCAAGATATATAAAACACCAGCAGAATCACTGCCTAGTGAGAGCTCACTTCCTGGTTCACAAGATGCTGTTTATCTCTGTAACTTCACATGTTGGAAGGGATGAGAAAGCTCTCTGGGGTCTTTTCTACTAATTATCTCCCCAAAGCTTCATCTTCAAAAACCATCATGGAGGAGATTAAGGTTCAACATATGAATTTTGATGGGACACAAACATTCAGTCTATAGCAACCTCCAATGAGGGAAACGTGCAGAAGAAGCTGGTACTCTGCTATGGAGATGCACATATGTCTGGCCCAGGGCTCAAAGAAGCTGAAGAAGGATATCAGGCAAGAACAGCAGGAGTTGCAGGCTGCTGCCCCATGACAACAAGGTGAACCAGCAGATCAGTGATAATATGTATGAGTGCAGCAATGCCTGGCATTACACCACCTTTTAGAGCTACTACTTTCCTTTCCTCTTCTCTTCTAAATTATGAGATGATGTTTCTGGTGCCCAACACTAAACCAAAACCACGTACAAAAGGAGGATTCTGAGAAGCATAGTTTCTGTTTAACTAAGTTGACACGGTACAAAACTACCTAATCCCTTATTAGTCTTTAAGTTCCATGATACCAGGGAATATATTTTGTGCCCAGCACTTAGAATACCTTTCAAAACACAGTAAGTCCTAAATAAGTTGTAAATCAAAGGATAAAATTTTTAATGAACAAATTTTATTCTTGTCTGTGAACAAAATGAATCATCCTTTGAATTAAAACTTATTTAGGGGATCCCTGGGTGGCTCAGTGGTTTAGCACCTGCCTTTGGCCCAGGGCGCGGTCCTGGAGTCCCAGAATCAAGTCCACGTTGGGCTCCCGGCATGGAGCCTGCTTCTCCCTCCTCCTGTGTCTCTGCCTCTCTCTCTCTCTCTCTTTTTTATGTCTATCATAAATAAATAAATAAATAAATCTTTAAAAAATGAATTAAAACTTATTTAGAATTTAATCTTGGGTTGTAAATTGTAATTATAATTGTGAAATTAGCAAACTTTGACTATGATACTATTTTAGCAGTGCATTTAATAAATTTAACCACTGATGGTAGCCTAATAATTGGTGCAAATTTGTAACTACCCCAAGTTATTTTTGGATATAAATATAGGAAAATAAAATTAATTAATTTTATTATGTCACTATAGGCAAAAGGTGGTTAATTCTTGTCTTAATTATGATGTTTATACTTTTAAGAAATCAGAAAAAAAAAGACAATTCCTTAAATCTTCACAAGATGTAATCTATGGCAAAGAATGAGAATACCAGTTGTCCACTGTTTAACACTTTGTTTGAAACGAGGCCTAAACTTCAACAATTGTGTGGAAAGTTAGGAAACTTTGGTGGGAAAGGGGATCAGAGAACCAAAAACTGGCCACTTCTATTCACAGATCTTCTAGCACCTTCCAAGGAGCTGAGATATGAAAGGCTAACTGCCTCTGTCAATCTGACTATTGAAATCCCCGAGAATCTGGAGATCCCCACCCAGAGCTGGCCTTTGGCAACTTATTTTGGTCTTGAAAAGTTGATGTTTGACAACTCTTGGATAATAATCATTACTTAATTGTGCTTTGGTTTATAGGACACATTGAGGTCTGTGAATATACAATTTTCCATTGATGAAAACTGAAGAAAATACTACTAGGTGATGTGTTTATTTTAGTAACATTTAGTTTTTAATTTTAGGAAACTCCCCTAATTTTTTATGATGTGCTAGTGTAGTGATTGAGGAGACAACGTCTACATAGTTAAAGACACTACAAACAACATTAAAAGAGATGTAACTGGGAAAATCTTTTTTGTAATAATAATAATAATAATAATAATAATAACTAACAAAGGATTAATATTTAAGTTAACAGCTAACATAATACTCAATGGTGGAAAAGTGAGAGCTTTTCCTCTAAGATCAGGAATAAGATAAGGATATGCACTCTCACTACTTTTATTAACCATAGTACTAGAAGTCTTAGCCACAGCAATCAGACAAGATAAAGAAATAAGAGGCACCTGGGTGGCTCAGCAGTTGAGCATGTGCCTTTGGCTCAGGTTGTGATCCCAGGGTCCTTGGATTGAGTCCCACATTGGGTTCCCCACAGGGAGCCTACTTCTCCCTCTGCTTATGTCTCTGCCTCTCTATGTCTCTCATAAATAAATAATTTGGAAAAAAAAAGAAATAAAAATAATCCAAATTGGTAAGTACAAAGGAAAACTTTCACTGTTTGCAGAAGACAAGATGCTGTATATAGAAAACTCTAAAGACTCCACAAAAAAACACTAAAACTGATAAATGAATTTAGTAAAGTCACAGGATACAAAATTAATATACAGAAATCTGTTACAGTTCTGTACATTGGTAATGGAGTAGCAGAAAGAGAAATGAAAAGAATCTTGTTTACAATTGCACCAAAAAGAATAAAATATTTAGAATAAACTTAACCAAGGAGGTGAAAGACTTGTACTCTGGAAACTATAAAATACTGATGAGAGACCCTGAAGATGAGATGAACAAATGGCCAGATATTCCCTGGTTATGGATTGGAAAAACCAATACTGTTAAAATGGCCATAACTACCCAAGACAATCTATAGATTTAATGCAATCTCTATCAAAATATGAACAATATTTTTCATATAACTAGAATAAATAATCCTAAAAGTTGTATGGAACCTGAATAGCCACAGCAATCTTGAGAAAGAATGACAAAGCTGGAAGTTTCACAATCCCATATTTCAAGATATACTACAAAGTTATAGCAGTAATCAAAACAGTATGGTACTGCCACAAAAACAGATACATAGATCAATGGAACAGAATAGAGAGCCCAGAAATGAGCCCACAATTATATGGTCAATTAATCTTCAAAAAGGGAGGCAAGAATATGCAATGGAAAAAAGAGTCTTTTCAACAAATGGCTTTGGGAAAACTGGACAGCTACAGGCAAAATAATGAACCTGGACCACTTCCTTACATCATACATAAAAATAAACTCAAAATGGCTTAAAGACAAAAACGTGAGACCTGAAATCATAAAACTCCTAGAAGAAAACACGTAGTAATTTCTTTGACATAGCCCTAGAAACATTTTTCTAGATATGTCTTCTTTGGCAAGGGAAACAAAGGCAAAAATAAACTATTGGGACTACATCAAAATAAAAAGCTTTTGCATAGTGAAGAAAACTAACATAACAAAAAGGCAACCTGTTGATAGAAGATATTTGAAGATTACATGTATATGATTTATATATATATGGCTAATATCCAAAATATAAAGAACTTATACAACTCAACACCAAAAAAAACCCAAATAATCCAATTAAAAATGGGCAGAGGACCTGAATAGACATTTTTCCAAAGAAGACTTACAAATGGCCAATAGCCCCATAGAAAGGTGTTCAACATCACTCATCATCAGGGAAACACAATCCAATTAAAAATGGGCAGAGGACCTGAATAGACATTTTTCCAAAGAAGACTTACAAATGGCCAATAGCCCCATAGAAAGGTGTTCAACATCACTCATCATCAGGGAAACACAAATCAAAACCACAATGAGATATCACCTCATGCCACACAGAATGGCTAAAATCACAAAGGCAAGAAGTAACAACAATTTGAGGATATGGAAAAAGGGAAACCGTCATATACTTTTGGTGGGATTGCAAATAGGTGCAGCCACTGTGGAAAACAGTATGGAGGTTCTCAAAAAATAAAAAATAGAAATACCATACGATTCAGTAAGTCTACTACTGGGTATTTACCCAAAGAGAATGAAAACACTAATTCAAAAAGTCATATGCACTCTCATGTTTATTATAGCATTATTTACAAGCCCAAGATATGGAAGCAACTGAATGTCCATCAATAGGTGAATGGATAAAGATGAGGTGGTATATGTATACAATGGAACATCACTCAGCCATAAAAAATTAGATCTACATTTGCAACAATATGCATTGACCTAGAGGATATAACGCTAATGAAATAAGTCCGAGAAAGACAAATACTATATGATTTCACTCATATGAGGAATTTCAGAAGCAAATGAACAAAGAAAAAAGACAAACAAAAGAAGACTTGAAAATACAGAGAAAAAACTGGCAGGAAGGTGGGGGAGTGGGAGGATGAGTGGAATAAAGGGGATTAGGAGTACACTTATCTTGATAAACACTGAATATTGTATAGAATTGTTGAGTCATTATATTGTACACCTGAAACTAATATAAAACTGCATGTTAATTATACTTTAATAAAAAAAGAAAATGTATGTAATCCACTTATTATGTATCTCAGACACACTTAAGAAAAAAAATCATATGTTTAAAAAGGAGAAACATCAAGAATGTTCACAGCACTGTTAATATTAGTAAATAAGGGCAGGCCAGGTGGCTCAGTGGTTTTGCGCCACCTTCAGCCCAGGGCCTGATCCTGGAGACCCACATTGGGCTCCCTGCATGGAGCCTACTTCTCCTTCTGCCTGTGTCTCTGCCTCTCTCTCTCTCTTTGTGTATCTCATGAATTAAAAAATACATATATATTAGTAAAGAAGTGGAAAAACCTTAACCCTCATCAGTGAGAAAATAAATGAATGAAATGTATTATATCTATGCAATTCAAAATTCAGAGGCAGTTAAAATGGTCTTTAAACCTGTAAATACCAATATAAATATATATCAAAAGCAATGCTGAAGAAGAAAAGCAAGATATTAATACTATTTATGTGTAAAAAAGAAAACAATCCTACGTGTGTTTTTATGCTTACCTCTTATATATGCATAGCATTTAAAAGCATAGGCATATTATATGTGTACAGAAACATATGTATACATATTTTATGCAGCAATATGTAAAGCTAAATGTAAATCTATTTGAGAATAGACTGGAAGGAAATAGCACCTCAAACACATCAGAAGAGAGGGGTGTGGGGAACAGGGAGAGAATAACTCTGGAGACTGCATTTAAAGGAGACTGACCTATATCTATAGTGTATTATTTCTTAATTAGCAAGCCAAAGACAGAGTCAGTGAGACAAAATATTAACAATGTTTAATTCAGGATGACTGAATAAGATATTTTCTATATTACTCTGTAATTTTTCCTCCTTTGACTCTCAAAAGTAAGCACAATTTTAAAAATATACTTATAAATTCCTTTTCACACAATGTAAACATGCAGTTCAAATCCTCAAAGTGTCTGGAATTCTTTTCTAAAGGTCTCTGATTAGGGATGCCTGGGTGGCACACTGGTTGAGTGCTTGCCTTTGGCTCAGGGCATGATCTCAGGGTCCTGGGATCGAGTCCCACACCAGGCTCCCTATGTGGGGAGCCTGCTTCTCTCCCTTTACATATTGTCTCTGCCTCTCTCTGAGTCTCTCATGAATAAGTAAATAAAATCTTTAAAAATAATACATAAAGGTCTCCGATTAGAATAATCTGATCAGAATAATCAGGCATATTTCTGGTTAGGTAAGGAAAGGGAAATAGAAGAGAAAGTTCAAAGGCCAAGTTCATTATGGAAATTATCTGAATTCTTTCTAGAGACCTAATCTCCATGGCGTGGGGGTGTGGGGGTGGAGTAGGAGAGAGGTGGGAAAAAAGCTATCCCTAGAGCTTTCTCCCTATATCCCTGAAGACTCCTCCATCTGGCAGAGCATAGACATGATGCATAGACATGATGCATTAGTGAGCAGAAAGAGTAAATAAGAAATGAAGCAGGAGGTGTCAGCTCCCTTGAAGGTTAGGCAAAATGTCACTGATAGGAAATATCACACTCTTTCTGTGTAAAAAGCCAAAAAGGTAAAAAGCTCTGGTAAGGTATGGTAATGTAGAAGAGAGAAAGATTAAAGTCCACCTCTCCAGAAAGTCTTCTTGTGTATGCCCGTCCATGCTAACTTTAAACTATGAGCAACAATAGTAGACTACTCCACCCAGCATCCACCACCTATTGTTATAGGATTACAGAGCCTCTCATAGGCCAAGAGAGATTGTGCTACTTCTATTTTTTTGAGGCTCCAGCACACTAAAAATAATAAAATTAAAAAATAAATGTACATAATTGTATTCTATAACAAGTGTTCATAATTGACAATAATGTTGTTAATACAAATTATAATAAAATGTGAGTATGCTAGTCATGACGACTATAAATTATGAAAATATATCAATTCATAGTGCACTATGGAAGTCTGTTCCAATGATGGGACAAAAAAATGTTAAGGTCTATAATGAATGTCTTTGTCGTTTAATCCTGTTGGTAGCTCTATGACTGTATGTAATACTTGAGGAGAAGACAATGCCAAAAATCTCTAATTGAGTCCCTTCATGAACAAGGGATCAAGCCTAAGTGGCCTTCCTTTGGCATCCCTCCCCTCTCTCCTTGTTTTAAGTTCTGCTGCTGGGGGACCACTTGAGAAGAATGACTGTCTTATTTAGTTGAAAGGATGAAGAGAACCACAGCAGGACTTTGGCTAGACCAGAGGAAAACTGACACATATTGCAAGTCAACTGGATGGAAAGGTCAAGTTCAGAAAGGATGGCATAAAGCATGGAGGGGCAGGAAGGTGCCATAAGTCCAGGCAGATAGGATACTCAGAGCAGAGATGTGTGCCTGATCTAACAGCCCTGCACAGAGCCTGGTGGCTCATGGAATGATGGTGGGATGCATAATGTGTGTGTGGGCTGAACTTTAAGCCCCCTTCTCTCTGCAAATCGTGGTCTAATCACCGTGTTTTATTCTCATATTTCACTTTTCTGAAGGCTTTACTTGAAGTCTTAATAATGGTCAGGTTCACATTTACTTTGAGAAATTGTTGAAAATGTGCTCAAACGCAATGGTGGCTCCCCCTGGAAGCCCTATAAGCCATGAGAATACATACAGTGCCATCAAACTAAGCCTCTAACTTAAAGTCTGGGGGACGAAGCAGGAAGGATCAAGTAGTTAGATTAATTAAAGAAGAACAAAAAAAGAAGAAAAAATTAAAGAATCGTGAGCTTTGGACAGAGACAAAATCCCAAGCCACAGTGAACTGTGGGGATCTAGGTGTAGGGCAACAGCAGGTGAGGGTAGAGCTTGATATTCACCAGAGTTTCCCTATATCCCTGTAGGTTAAGTCCAGAGGTGGTCTGGATGCTATGGACCTAACGTGCGTGGAGGAACCATAGAATTCCCATAGTGTACACAATTCTTATGAACTCATTCAAAGCATTCATCACCAGGCCGATTAAAGGTGCTCTATTTTTTAAAGTATTATTAAAAATATCATAAAACTCTAAAATGTCAGAGCCTATAGGGACTGTGTATGAGTTAGACTGTGAAATAATCTGGCCAAAGGGTCTTCATGGCCATTACCATCTGACAATATTTTCCTCACTTGGAAACCCAGAATGGCACACTATCATTAAGAATGGAAGAGAAAGGCCCAAGGCATCCTATTCCCAGGAGATAATTTACACGAGTTGTAACAAAAAGAAAGAGAATGAAAGCGTAAGATGTTTTTCAGTCTTGGCTTTCTACAAGGTCAAGAGAATTGTTGCATGCTTGCTACTCTATTATTAGAAAGTGGAGAACATTCTCCTTCCAATTCCCCCAAGTGTGAAAGAGAAAGTTGCAACTAGATGCCATCCCTGTGTTGGGAGGCCTATAACATCGAGGAAGAGAAAAGCAATCTAGTTATGTTGCCAACAATTCAATTTGATGAACCTTTTGTTGTAAGCTCTTTGTAACTTTGGGAGATGGGACAGAAGAGAAAAGTAGGAGAGAGAATAGAGGGAAAACTCTCTAGGAGTAAAGTTCATCTGCAAAAGTGGAAACGAATGTGAATTGTATCTGCTTATAATTTAATATAATCTTAAAAAGAGAATAAAGCAACTTTGATAAAAACAAAACAAAAAGCAAACTATTTAAATTAATTTGGACACTAGTAAGAAAAAAATCTCCCTTGACCTTTGGCTAAAAAATCCTTTAAGAAAAGGAAGGGCATGGGAACCCTGGGTGGCGCAGTGGTTTAGCGCCTGCCTTTGGCCCAGGGCGCTATCCTGGAGACCCGGGATCGAATCCCACGTTGGGCTCCCGGTGCATGGAGTCTGCTTCTCCCTCTGCCTATGTCTCTGCCTCTCCCTCTCTCTCTGTGTGACTATCATAAATAAATAAAAATTAAAAATAAAAAAAAAGAAAAGAAAAGGAAGGGCAGCCCAAAAGGAAGGGTATTTTGCAGGGAAAGTTTCTGTGAAGAGTTGGTTGCTAGTCAGATTTTAACAGAAAAATCCCCTGATATTTCTAAAGTTTCTTCCTCTGTGTTATTTTGGGTTGCTCTCATCAAACACAACCAAACCTAAGTTATAGCTTTCTTGGTACCTATACAATAACTACAAACAATTTTCATTTGGAAAAAGTACTTTAAAAAATTCCCTCTAGTTCCTCAAAAAGTGAAAAACAGAACTACCCTATGATCCAGCAATTGCATTACTAGGTATTTACCAAAGACACGAAAATACTGATTCAAAGGGACACTTGCATCTCGATGTTTATGGCAGCATTATCAATAATAGTCAAATTACTTAAAGAGCCCGAATGTTCACCAACTGATGAATGGATAAAGAAGATGTGATATATATAATGGAATATTGCTCAGCCATAAAAAAAGAATGAAATCTTGCCATTCGCAATGACATGGATGGAGCTAGAGAGTATTATGCTAAGTGAATTAAGTCCAAGAAAGAAAAATACCAAATGGTTTCACTCATATATGGAATTTAAGAAACCAAACAGATGAACCAAGGGGGGACAAAAAGAGAAAGGCAAACCATAAAACAGACTCTTAACTATAGAGAACAGACTAATGGTACGAATGGTTACCAGAGGGAAAGTGGGTGGGCTAAATGGGCTAAATGGGTGATAGGGATTAAGGAGGGCACTTGTGATGAGCACTGAGTGTTACAGGGAATTGATGAATCACTAACTTCTACTCCTGAAATGAATATTACACCATATGTTAACTAACTGGAATTTAAATAAAAAATTTGAAACAAACAAACAAAAATCCCTCTTATAATTCTCAACTGGGGAGTTGAGAGTTCAATTTAAAGGATCAGTAAAATGAAATCACCCCCAAACACTCACCTAGTATTGGGAAGAACTAGTTTAACCACAGTTTTAGAATCTGGTTGGCATTTTCAACAATTCAGTGCTACAAAAGATCCCCATGTTCACAACAAAAGACCCAAAGGCGCTTGAACATGGGTTTGAACATTGACTTCCGTGGTGCTCCAGACAGGATAGCACTTGGCCACACACCCAGCCACGCGCAGAGGAGTCCGGTGGAGGTAGTTTCTGTGGCTTCTCCCTAGTGCCATGGGCAGAGGGCTCTGTGCACAGGGCTTCAGCATGAAAGCACATGTTGACTGGGGAGATGGCTTTGAGGCAAGTGTTTAAATTGGCTGAGAGGGACTTTCCAGGTTAATCAATGTGAGAAGATTTGGGACCACTTCTGTCCATTAATTTATTCATTTCTATTTTTTTTACACGTCATCAACAAAAAATTAAAGCAAGTAAAGCCCTAAAATAGTAAAAGATTTAATTTTTCCCCCCTAAGATGACAGATTTTTTTAATAGGAAAAATGCTTCAAAGAGCTTTGTTTAAAAAAAATTCATGAGATCATCTGATCTTTTATCAGGTCACACATTTGTTTCTATGAGGCCATGAGCCCATGTGTTGTTGTTGTTGTTATTACTATTATAAAATAATTAAAAATACAAAAACTATACTCAATACACAGAAAAAGACACACATAAGAAAAATGTTCAGCGATATGCAAAATTATCTAAATATTGTTTTCTTGTGTTATCAAAGTAGAAAAGACTCTTAAATGTCTGACGCTTAATGAAATACGCATTCTTGGGAGTTTGGTTTAGGACTGTAGATTATTACCACACTTTGGAATACAATTTGACAATATGTATCAGAAGTCTTTACATTAATTTCCAAAACCAAGCTAGCATTAGTTACCAAAGGAAAAAAAAAAGTCAGCCATCTCAATTTGCATCTCTGGCTTTCCTTTATACATTTCTGCTCCTTTGTCATAATAGCAATGACTTTGTGTATCCCATTAGAATTCAAATAACTGTTTTATGACTTTTTCTGGACTCTATATTCTATTACTAAGGAAAGGAGGAAAGGAGGTAGAAGGGAAGAGAAAATCTTAAAAGAAACTCTATAAACCAGCCCATTCTATTTGCTATTTTGTTTTGTTTTGTTTTGTTTCTTCTGGTTGCCCATTCAAGTTTCTTTCGAGAAATTCCAACCCTATGCTAACTGAATGAAGTTAAATAGGGCTGACTTGGCATAGATGGAAAGAAATAATGTGTCTTTTTTCAAAGATTTTATTTATTTATTTGAGAGAGCTAGCAGAAGCCGAGGAGGGGAGCCCTGAGAAGCAGAGGGAAAGGGAGAAGCAGGCTCCCTGATGAGAAGCCGACAGGGGACTTGATTCCAGGACCCTCCTTTCCTTAATTCCCCCCCGCCCCACCGCTAATTTAGCTACATTTGAGTGAAGCAACGGCTTTGCTGCAGCTTATAGCACACTGAACCCTGAAGCCATTTAGAGCTTCAATCCTAGGTAGGCCACGTCTCATTTCTGCTTATTTTAGTCTGAGTCTCTCTTTGAGTTTCTCAGGATCCCTCCCACCTTAGTTTTCTGTGACATTTGTGGTCACTGGGCAATGTGCTTACCTGCGTTACTCCTAACTGCCACCAGGTGGTGTCCAATGCTGGATCCCATAGTTCACATGTTCTTTTTATTTTACATAAGTCTGGGAAGACGTCAGTTTTGCTTTCACCATAAAAATATACCCTTGATATAGAATGTAAAGTGTTTAACCATTAATTGGCCACCAGTCTTGGATAATCACGACACACATTTGTATCATGCTCTATCACCGACAAAGTGTGTTCACATTCTTTCCTTTTGTGTTTCTGATAGATCTTTAAGGCAATAAGGCAGATATTTTCATTTGCCAGACCTTACAGATGACAGAAAGGGTGGGTTATATGGGCCAAAGTCACACAGTTGCTAAGCAGTAAGGCCTGAGTCAATCCAAGCAACTTGTTCAACGCTGCGCTTTAATGACACAAATAAAGGAGGAACACCAGTTACAGGTTTTAAAGCCCCAGTATTATACAGCTCCACAAAATTATCATCCCCTTATTGCTTTTAGGAAACTGTTGAGGGTATATTCTGGGTGTGGCATCTATATTTTTCCATGCAGTCTATGCCTGAGACCCACAGAGCATTCACCTGTCTACTTTGCAGCTTTACAGGAAATGTTAATTGCCGTTTGTAATCTTCAGTTTCCCTCTATGCTGAATACTCTTTCTTTTTGTCTTATTTTGTACAATGAAAGGCTGTCCCTCTTCTTTTATTTTCTTGAATAATAAGGATCCCTAAACATGACACATAGCTCAAATGAAATGTTAACACATGATTGTTTCTTCCTCAGTCAGGAAAAAAAAATCCCTAGTAACTAAGTTGCTATGTTCTCCTAGGAAGCTCAGCTATTGTCACTGAATACTCAGATCTAGCTTTTCTTCTTAAAGGATCCAAAACCAATATTTTCCTTATAAGGAATTTTATGATGATTTTAAAATAAATTTTGGGGTACCTGGGTGGCTCAGTTGGTTAAGCATCTGCCTTCAGTTCAGGTCATGATCCCAGGGTCCTGGGATGGAGCCCCACATTGGACTCTGCTCAGCAGGGAGTCTGCTTCATCTTCTCCCTTTGCCCTTCACCCCATTTGTGCTTTCTCTCAAATAAATAAAATCCTTTTTAAGATTTTATTTATTTATTCATGAGAGACACAGAGCGAGAGAGAGAGAGAGAGAGAGAGAGGCAGAGACACAGGCAGAGGGAGAAGCAGGCTCCATGCAGGGAGCCCGATGTGGGACTTGATCCCAGGTCTCCAGGATCAGGCCCTGGGCTGAAGGCGGTGCTAAACCACTGAGCCACCCAGGCTGCCCTCAAATAAAATCTTTTTAAAAAAATAAATTTTAAAAGTAGTTAAAATGTGATTTCCTTATAACCATCTACTCATAGATTAACTCATGGCAAGCCAGTAAGATTATAAGTGCATTTAAAAAAAATAGTAGTTATAGCAATTTTTGTTTATTGATCACTCACAGGCTTATAGACACTCTGCCAACCATTTAAAAAATTTTTGCAGCTCATCTTCATAAGAACTTTACACAGTAGATATCTTTATTATTTTTTCATGGTGGAAAAAATTATGCTTAGAATTAGCCAGCTGGACTGAGTTTAGGAGATCCCAATTTTGCCGGCATCCTCCAAAGCACCATAGAGGCTAGTAAAACATACTTTCTTCCCTCCATCAGGCCTAATCAGGGTATTGACCCTGGCTATATCAGTATCATAGACCTTCTTGGGGCGCCTGGGTGGCTCAGTGGTTGAGTGTCTGCCTTTGGCTCAGGTTGTGATCCCAAGGTCCTGGGATCAAGTCCTGCCTCCTCATGCTCCCCATAGGAAGCTGGCTTCTCCCTCTGCCTATGTCTCTGCCTCTCTCTCATGAATTAAGAAAATCTTTAGAAAAAAATATCATAGGCCTTCTGGATAACCTATTTGATCTGGGGCTTGTTGGCCTTTACAAGTATAATGAACAGAGATGTGTGTTTGTGGTCAGGAGAGCTTGATGGCAGAGTGGCCAAACCTGTTTCTCCTGGGGAGCACTCTCATGAGGATACTAGGCTGCCTGAAGATAGGTGCCATGTGTGTCAAGTGTGGCTGTGGACATCTTTCAGCACCACTTTCTTGGCCTTCAAGGCCTTTGCTTTTCCGTTAGCTGTGAGAGGCATGGGGGTTTCCTTCTTTGATTGTGGCACCATCTTCTTGAAAAGTCATAGATAACTTTATTATCTGTATTTTCTAGGTAAAGAAACTGAAGCTTAGAGAAGTTCAAAGCCTAACTTCAGAATAAGCAATAAAGCTGGCATTTATTGCTGCCGGAATACAGCATCTTCAGGCTTCTTGGGCTTGAGAATAAGTCAATTTGATTCTAAATCCTTAATAATAAGCATCCTGGGATGCCTGGGTGGCTTAGTTAAGTGTCTGCCTTCAGCTTAGGTTATGATGCCAGGGTCCTGGGATCAAGCCCCGTGTGGGGCTCCTTACTCAGTGGGGAGCCTGCTTCTCCCTCTCCCTCTGCCTGCCATGCTCCCTCTCTCTGTGTCAAATAAATAAATAAAACCTTTAAAAATAAAGAAAGAGGGGGATCCCTGGGTGGCTCAGTGGTTTAGCGCCGCCTTCGGCCCAGGGCCTGATCCTGGAGACCCGGGATCCAGTTCCACGTCGGGCTCCCTGCATGGAGCCTGCTTCTCCCTCTGCCTAGGTCTCTGACTCTCTCTTTGTGTCTCTCATGAATAAATTAATGAATCTTAAAAACAATAATAATAATCATCCCTATCACACCACTTTTGTTTTTTTCAACCATCACCACTCTACCTTTGAATGCTGCTTACAGCAGGGAAAATCTGAGCAAGGCAACTCAGGGAAAGTAGAGCCTAATGGATTCATGCAAACAATTTTGCTTGATAATCCTAGGCTTTTAGAGAATTTTGATGTCAGATATTTATTCTCCATATTCCCATAATCTTAGAATGTAGGTGAGGGAAGACACCTCATGAAACAAATCTGTGTCCATTAGCTGTCATTCCTCTCTCCCTCCCCTCTAATTTAAGAAGGAAAGAGAGTGGGGATGCCTGGGTGGCTCAGCGATTGAGCATCTGCTTTTGGGCTCAGGGCGTGATCTTGGGATCCTGGATGGAGTCCCACATTGGACTCCCCACAGGGAGCCTGCTTCTCTCTCTGCCTAGGTCTCTGCCTTCCTCTCTGTCTCTCATGAATAAATAAACAAAAATCTTAAAAAAAAAAAAAAAAAAAAAGAAGAAGGAAAGAGAGCTACCAGGATACAGTATAGCTTACAGAGTCTCATGTAAAGCTGAGCAACCAAGCCTCAAGAAAGGCAGGAAATAAAGGACCCCTGGGAATCTGAGGAGGAAGAGTGGAAAGACTTTTTCTTCACAGTGATGTCAACTGATGGCTCAGCATTCACGTCTTCCCTGTGTGTCTCCACTTAGGTATCAAGTGCCAGAGAAGAAAACAAAATGGTCTAGATTGGCTTCCCTCTAACTGAGTATATACATGTGTAATCCCCAAACTGCAACCATTAGGAGACCTATGTTCAGGGGTGTTAGTCAGGAAAAACCAACCAACTAACAAACAATAACAAAAACCCAGAAGTCCAACACCCTGTTGGTCTGGGGGAAGCAGTTTTAGTGAAGATGCCATATTGCATCAGGGAGTGAGTGGGAGGTGAGAAAATACAGAAAACATGTGGGCCTTACCCTTTCAACAAGTCTGTGCAAAGGGAGCAAGATGTAAACTGACCGTGTGTGGGTGTAGGGGTAGGAAAGGCTTTTTTTGTCTTCAGGATATGGTGTCCTTGAACATCTTTGTGGGCTGAGTGACTTGGGAGACAAAAATAAAGATCGCTAATGAAGCAACTTACAGAAGAAGGTAGATAAGACTGGTGATATTAGAAGCACAGGAGGGGAGCTTAGCTTTTAAAAGTAGGAGCTTAGCTTTGAAACACTTTTCCAAATAGAAGTTTGTAGGGTGAGGGGAAAGGAAAATTTTTCTGATGGCCTCTGTTTCTTAGTGAAATATAAGATGAAGCAATCTGCAGATTGAGAGGTCTAGGAGTAAGGACTTAACGCAGGTGGTGAATGTCTGACACTTGCTACAGGGTCCGGTTCACTAAGTCAGCAGAACAAGGGAGAAGTTCAATCAAGCTTGAAACCATGATTGCTTGTTTTTCCATTTTTCCCCCATTGCCTGCTTTTTTTGGACATTCTAATGCTTATGGGTCACTCTCCCAAAGGGTAAACAAAGAAAGAAAAGAGAAATGGGAAGGCAAATGTTGCAAGTCACCCTGTCACCATGGATGGCCATACCTTAAAATTTCTCTTTACATTTTGGTGGGGTTAGAAGACAGGATGGGGACAGCAATAGCTTATTAGGTTATCATTGACCCTCCATCATTCATGCTTCTCTATCATAATGCCTAGTCCATGGATGCTGGTTTGTCTTACCACTTTCTGGGACTTAGAGCCCCTGGTTCGGAGGATGTGACAAGAGTATGGGACATCCCTTCAGATGTAACTTTAACACACAAGGGTATACCAGCTTGGCAGTACTTAATTAAGTACCTGGTACTGCAAAGGAAGTACCAAGGAAGGCAGTTTATAACACTTCAAGGTAGAGTTGCCATAGCAGCCAAACAAAAATGGCATAAAGACAATACTTATTTATTTATTTATTTATGATAGACATAGAGAGAGAGAGGGAGGCAGAGACACAGGAGGAGGGAGAAGCAGGCTCCATGTCGGGAGCCCGAAGTGGGACTCGATCCTGGGACTCCAGGATCGTGCCCTGGGCCAAAGGCAGGCGCCAAACCACTGAGCCACCCAGGGATCCCCAATACTCATCTTCTATACCTGCAAAGGACATCCTTGGCAAAACAAAAGAGCTATTGATTTAAGGCCAGGTGATCCTGTATGAGATGTCAAACAAGATCTGCTCCCTTTGAGTCCTTTAAAACTGAGTCTCCACTCCTGGCTTCAGAATGACTAGAATAAAAACACCACAGACCTTCTAGACAGCACAGCCCAAAAAAGCATGATTTCAAATTGCACTCTGATGGGAGAAGCTATTAGATGACATAGAAATTAGATTAGACAGACCTGAGTTAGAACCCCTGTCCCAGTACCTCCTGTGGGCCATTGGGCAAATAACTTTTTCTCTCAGATCCTATTTCTTCATAATTAAAGGAGTGATTTTATGATAAAATTAAATATGTGGATGAAAGCATTATGTAGTGAATTTGGCACATGCTATGCGCATAAGAAGTGTTTGTAAAAATGGATTATGATACCTAGTTTGATTAAAAGTTGCAAGTAGGGGTCACTCTTAGAATCAACTAAAAGATTCCTGGGATCCCTGGGTGGCGCAGCGGTTTGGCGCCTGCCTTTGGCCCAGGGCGCGATCCCGGAGACCCGGGATCGAATCCCACATCGGGTTCCCGGTGCATGGAGCCTGCTTCTCCCTCTGCCTGTGTCTCTGCCTCTCTCTCTCTCTCTCTGTGACTATCATAAATAAATAAAAATTAAAAAAAAAAAAGAATCAACTAAAAGATTCCTGCTAAATTCCTCTGTGGATACAATGTAATATAAATTCAAGGTATACAGGAGTTAGCCTCTCAGAAAAATACAGCAGCAGCAGCAACAAAAATCACAAATGACAAAGAAATAAACAAAAAACCAACAGGCTCCTAGCAATTCATAAAAACAAGTCTATTCTCCTAAAGACTGAGATTCAAATTGACAAGGACATGATTTTTTGATAAAGCAATGAAAATAAATACAAAACATATGCAAATGTTCCCATCAAACACCACATTGACTGCACTGAACCACTGTTAACAAAACTTCCTACCTCAATGCCATTCCTGTCCTTTATACTTTTCTTTCATTAGTGACTCCCCATGACACTTGGCTCCAGTGAACTTGGATTACTCATCCTGTTTTCCCAGTTCTGCATTCTTGCTCATGTCATTCCATTCATCTAGAATTCCCCTTCCCATCCCTTTGCACAACACTACCAATTTTCTCGTCCTTCAAGACTTGATCAAACCTCACTTACTGTGTAAAGCCTTCCTTGTCCATACCTCCTCAGAGCAACCATTCTCTGCTCCAAAAGTCCAGGACATTTCTATTCTTTTTTTTTTGTTTTAAGATTTTATTTATTTATTCATGAGGGAGAGAGAGAGAGAGAGAGAGGCAGAGACACAGGGAGAGGGAGAAGCAGGCTCCATGCAGGGAGCCTGATGTGGGACTTGATCTCTGTTCCCCAGGATCAGGCCCTGGGCTGAAGGCAGTGCTAAACCGCTGAGCCACCCGGGCTGCCCGACATTTCTATTCTATAGAACTAAGTGGTCCAGACAAATGTGGGCATTTGTCTTTCTTTTGGGTTGTTCAGCCTCTGAACCCTTTTTTTTTATGTTTGGAGGAAGCAGAGCCACCACCTACTCCAGAAGCTTAGGACTCATGATAGAGGCCAAGCCAATCAGATCTATTAATGGTACTCTGAAGTAGAAGCCAGTGATGTGAAGAAGCAGTGGAAGGTGATGCCTGTGGAGAAAGCTGTGTTCTATTTCCCAGGTCAGTGATGGCAGCAATCCTAACAGTGGTGGCCACTGCATGCTTTGTTGTCTATGCTCTGTGGTGGCAGTGGCAGGGTCTTCACCAAACTAGCTCCACAGGATGATTTGGGCAGTTTGTGGTTAATCATCTCTAAGCTTGATTCTCCAGTTTTGCTGGAGGTCTGGGCCTAAAACAGATTTCAGCATAGTATAAAACAGGAAACAGCTTTAAATGTATTCAAGACCCCTCCAAGAATTGTTCACTGCTTGTCTTTCTCCTTAGAATCTTGCCACCAGCAATATTCATAGGCCTTCTTTCTCCTTAGGTCTCTGTCTACAGGAGGACTTGTGGTGACATTTCTGGATGTTACAGTGTTATGGATTTTTTTTAAAGATTTATTTATTTATTTTAGAGGGGGGTATGGGCAGAAGGAGAGACAGAGAGAGAGAGACCTCAAGCAGACTCCTCATTGAGCGTGGAGCCAATGTGAGGCTCAATCCTAGGACCCTGAGATCATGACCTGAGCTGAAATCCAGAGTCAGAGGCTTAACTGACTGAGCCACCCAGGCACCCCTGGATGTGGCAGTGCTTAAGGAAAATGCTGACATTTGGGAGGGAAGAAGAGATGCCAAAATAGTCTCATACAATGAAAAATTGTCTGGCATCTCCTGCTACTTTCAAATATCTCTTGGGCATTCGTGTAGGTAAAAATAAATCCTGTTCATAATTATCTGAACCTAGAATCTGACTTTGTTTTATATATGAAAACAAAAAAAAAATCTTAGACTTTTTGAGAGAAGACTGCATTTGGTTTGGAACTTCCCCAAGAGTCCTTCACTATTTAGGGATATCACATTAAAGATGGCAACATTACTCAATGCCACACACAAAGGTTCAGAGTGTAATTTCATGCTGTATTTGCTGGCTTCTGTGATTAGTGCAAACATCTGACTCCCTCATTATGATCCTCTGGTGTCCTCCTGGCCAAGCATTTGCATATTTAATACATATTTTTATGTATTTCATAAATTATTTCCTTTTTATTATTTATTCTATTGTTACAGAAATATATCAGGTTTTTTTTTTTAAGATTTATTTATTTATTTATTTATTTATTGAGACACACACAGAGAGAGAGAGAGAGAGAGAGAGAGAGAGAGGCAAAGACACAGGCAGAGGGAGAAGCAGGCTCCGTGCAGGAAGCCTGACGTGGGACTCGATCCCGGGTCTCCAGGATCATGCCCTGGGCTGCAGGCGGCGCTAAACCGCTGCGCCACCGGGGCTGCCCTATATCAGGTTTTTATAAAAGATTTTTATAATTTCATTTCATGACAGTCAAGGTAGCACTCTAAATTACTTATTATACGAGTACGATGTTTGATCTAATAGGGTTGCAAACCATGGCCCTAAAGCCCTCTCCTATTTTCCCACAATCTTCTAGCCTACCCCCCTCCCACCAGTATGTTACTAAAGATCCACTGGTGGGCAGCCCGGGTGGCTCAGGGGTTTAGCGCCGCCTTCAGCTCAGGTTGTGATCCTGGAGACCTGGGATCAAGTCCCACGTCGGGCTCCTTGCATGGAGCCTGCTTCTCCCTCTGCCTGTGTCTCTGCCTCTCTCTCTCTCTCTCTGTGACTATCATAAATAAATAAAAAATTTAAAATAAATAAAGATCCACTGGTGTAGAATTTAGGATGTTATTTATTTTTATTAGATAGCATATTTTTCTTCCTGCTATATACATAAATAGCTTTAGAAAACAGCTCTATTCTTGCTAAGTTACAACTATAACATCTTGGTTGATATTGATTAAAGATCTAATGGTCCATTTTAAATGCTGATAAAAAGGGGGTGCAATAGGCTTTAAAGCTAGCAGACTCCTGGGAGCTCATATCTGTGGGAACTTTACTGAATGGAGACCCATCCTACGTGGTGCCCTTAATGACCATGTGAGGGACAAACCTTCCCTTCGATCCTAGATGCTTAAAAGAATTTGAATATAAATTAGCATGAGATTTGAAAAAGAAAAGTCTCATTATATCCCGCTTTTCTGTTTCCAACCATCAAATTCCAGTTGGTGAACATCTGAGCAGAATGACTACTTGGCAGTCACCTCATAGTGAGACCAGAGAGACTCCTTGGGACAAGGGGTCCTCAGTTAGCTTGAGCACAGATCGCAGACGGGAGCCCTGCTCCAGCCAACAGTGCCCAGAGGCTTTCTTACCTGCTTCAGGACTCCTCTTGAATGATAATAACTACAAGGATGAGATTCTAGAGAGAATATTTCTTGATATTAAAAAAACCCCTAACATCTGAGCCTCATCATATTTTTTTATTAGTAGCCGCCTTGCTGGTGATGGTCTTAGTCTTATATGTTTTGCCAAAGGGCATCAGAAAAATGCCTTTCAAAATCTTATCATATTGACATGCAGAAGCAGCATCTGAGGATTTTCTGAATTGAATCAACCTGTATGTACTTAAAAGGGGAGCTGTGATTTTTAAAGAGGACTGATTTTTAATTACTTGGAAACTGTATGAATTAACATGATTTCCAAAATCAACAGCCTAAGACTTTGATTTTATCACTCAAGAAATAAATCCTCAACAGATGGTCCATGGGAGTGACACAAATGTCCTGGAGATTTTAATCATACTGAAGTGAATTGTAAAGTCCTACAAAGATGAAAAGTATTTTAGAATATGCTCCTAATTGTCACAGCCACTTAGGAAATCATTTAGTACAAGTTAACAAACAATACAATAAATATACCGTGAAGCTATATTTTTATAGTGTAACAAGCTACTAGCTGAAAAAAGGCAAACTGAAAAAGCTAGGCAATATCTCAGGACACTCATTAATGACTGATTTTTTTAATGGATTTTACCCATTTGATGTTGAATCAATCAGATACAACATGAGTGACCAAAAAAAAAAAAAAAGTCCTTTTTTTCAAATACGTCACCTTTATATGCTAGAAATATTTGCTCATGACATTTTTCTTTCTTTTTTTTTTAAAGATTTTTTTTTTTATTTATTTATAGAGACAGAGAGGGAGAGGCAGACACACAGGCAGAGGAAGAAGCAGGCATCATACAGAGAGCCTGACGTGGGACTCGATCCAGGGTCTCCAGGATCACGCCCCGGCCTGCAGGCGGCGCTAAACCGCTGCGCCACAGGGGCTGCCCTCATGACATTTTTCAAGCCTGTAAGCCACACTAGAGAGACTCAAAGAATCCGTTTATACTCAACATCAACTATTGCTCTATTATTTTCAGATGGTTGAGTCACTTGGTAGCCCCTCATCATCGTCTGGTTACCTCACTGTCTTTGTTCAAATGTTAACCAGGAAATGATCTGTTGCTTTGTCTTCTTATTTATGTAGCCCCCATAACAACCTCTCTTTCTTTTTCATTCTCATTAGTTTCTCTGAGGAACTTGCAGCTCCAAGACTGTGCAAAACTGACTTTCACTTTGTGAGAACTACCTATGACTTGCTGTGGCACAGATGCTTCCCTGCCAGGAATTCAGTAAGGCGTGATAATTTGTTTTCTTGACTCACACACTGACTCAAATATTTATTATGCATGATATTCTGGGGATGTTGGGAAATAGAAAGATGAATTCACCTCATTTCCAGACCTCAAGAAACTTACATCATGTTATGTAGGAAGGAAACGTGCTAAATGCCACAGAACTGCACAGTCCAATAGAATAGCCACTAGTTATTGATTGCTGGCATTTGAATGTGGGTAGTTTGATTTGAGATGTACTGTAAGTATAAAATACACACTGGATTTTGAAGATTCAGTGCAAAAAAAATGCAAAGCATTTCACTAATATTTTTATATTGATTATATGTTGAGGTGACAATATTTTGTATATACTGAGTTAAATAAAATATATAATTAATTTAATCTGTTTATTTGCACTTTTTCTATGTGGCTTCTAGAAAATCTATAATTACATAGGTGGCTAGCATTGATACAGAAGTTTAGAGAGAAGTAGAAGAGTACTTTGTGTGTTGGGGGTGTGGGGAGTACATAGAGGGGAAGATGGTGAGCAGAAAACCACCCAAGAGGAGCCCACACTTGAATAAGCTTCGGCATGTGCAGAGTGGAGCAGAGACCTCAGTCAATAGAGAGGCAATGCTGTGTAAAGGGCAAGGCATAATCTCTGGCTCATATCTCAGCTCCTCTTAGAAGCTGTTGACCTCTCTAACTCTCAATTTCCACATGAAAAAATTGGAGCTAGTGATGCCTATCTCATAAGATTAATCATGAGGATTATAATGAGATAATGTATACAAAGAGTTTAGTATAGTGCATAGAACAAGAAAAAGCACTTAATAAATGGTACCTACATTCACTAGTATATGGAATATCAGCAGGGTTATAGGATGATTTAAAGGATGTTAAAGTGACATTTAACATAAAAGCCATTTACTCAGCTACTGTGCCAGAGATGCCACCATTAAAGTCTTATCTCCCATTTTAAATCATTGCCTATAATTTGAGTGAATCCCAAATTCTATACAACGCATATTCAGGAACAGAGAAAAAAAAGATACATTTTCCAGTTGATTTTCACTGTCCTTATTTCACTACTGACTTTATAATATTTTATAATTTTTTTTTGTACAAAGGAGAGGGTTAGAAGTATTAGTAGGCTATTTTCTTTCTTTTCTCTGTTGGTATTTTTTGGTCATTGGGCAATATTCAGTGGCCCACATCTTGCTTCATCAAAGTTATGAATGGAAACTAGAGCAAATTCTAAGAGTGATGCGGTTGCCATTACCTTAGGATGCAAGAGAAAATCAGCATATCCCCCAAGTTCCCATTAAAGTAATCCTTAGAAGGGCTTTATTACAGTCTGATACCTTACTGCACTATTCTGGGAACCTAATGTCAGACCACCATGTGGCAGGTTACTTAGAGAGTAATTGACTAGAGGTCACTTCAATTGCATATAGAAGCTAGCTTCTCTTAAAGACCGGGGCTTACCACAGGATGCTGGGTTAATAGTTATAAGTATCCCAGAAATGACATTGGCTCTGACAAATATATTCTCTCTCCCACCCTGAGTTTCCAGCTTTAGGAATTTTAAGAGGACCTCTTCTAGAGGGGTAAAATCAAAGTCTATACATGACTCAATTCAAGTCAAACTCTACAGACCTCTGACTTCTACAGTGGGTTCCTGGTACATTTCAACTGTTTTTTTTTTTTTTCCCCCCTTTGGCTATCTGTTAAGAGAGCCAGAAAAGGGTGTCCATTGAGAACCTTCAATCACCTCAAAGTTGTGCTTAGTAACTATCTTTATTATAATAATTAGCAGTCAGTATTATTGAACACTCATTATTATGCTAAGCATTGTACAATCTATTTCTTTTAATTTTCATAACACCACAATAAATCACTTACTATTACTCCTTACTTTAGTATCTGTTGTTGCTTTACAAAATACCACAAAATTTAGGGGCTTACAAAAACAATAATCCCTTATGATCTCTTAATGGTTTCTGTGGGTCTGGAATTCAGATAAAGCATACTGAGTTTGATATATCTCTACACTGTGAAGTCTGGAGTCTCAACTGGAGGACTTGAAGGCTAGGCCCTGGAATCATCCAAAGACACTTTCACTGACATGTCTAGTGGTTGATGTTGGCTATCTGCAAAGATGTTGACTAGGGCACCCACATGTGGCCTGGGCTTCATGGTGACTGGGTTGCAAAGGTAAGTGTCCCACAAAAGAGAGGAGACAGGCAAAGAGAACACGTGGGCATGAGGCAGACCTTACTGCCGCTTATGACTTTACTGGCCCTCACTCACTTCTGCCAAATTCTTTTGGTTGAGGCAATTTCAAAGTTCAGCCCAGATTCAAGGGAAGGGAATACTCAATCTCTAGAAAAATAGAATGTCAATGTCAGTTCGTAAGAACAGCACGTGGGACAGAATATATATTAATGCAGCTGTCTTTGGATGGCTTTTGGGAAATACAACCTGCTACACATCTGTATTTCATACATGAAAAACGGAGGCTTATGGAGAGTAAATTGCTTGTGATAATACAACTAGTAAAAAGAAAAGCCAAGGGAGAAATCTTTTGGTTTCCAGAATCTATTCTTAAAAAAAAAAAAAAAATCACTATGCCAATATATTTCCTACCCCAAATTCTTTCTAGCTTTAAACTTTAAAAAATAAAAGTCTACTTCAAATACACAAATACTTATTTATTTAAACAGTGTGCCACAAATTTCATAAAACTGGAGTGGATGGTAATATGAATTCACAATAATTTTAAAGTCCAAGTTACAAGACCTCAAGGCCTCTCTCTTTTCTTAGAAATATTTCCTTTTCTTCTTACTATTTCTATAGTTCCTAAATATGCCCACCAACTCATCTTTCCTCCAAGCCACTATGTCACAGCTACCAAGTTGTTTCCTCTGCCAATGGTGGGACTTCTGAGAACATCAGTGACAAGGGGGCTGCGTCTTCTCCCTTCACTAGCTGCTGATGGAGACAGAGGGGAGCTGGTTTTGCACAGAGTTGGGAACAATGACCTTGTTCCAGCTATGGGTCCCACTTTGTCATGTTACCTGGGCAGAAGAGCAGTACTGCCTTTCCCAGTTGCAGGGTCACATGAAAGCCTTCCTTTCAACTTAGTCCCCACGTCCTTCTCATTTTTCTGTCACTGATGTTAGTAAAACAAAGCAAAACAACTGCCCTCAGCCACTCCCAAGCCTAGTGCTTTCTAAGTGCAAACAATAATTCAGCCTGGATCTCCAAACTCACTCCTGCAAGGGTTAGAAACATTCACCTTTTTCTTTTCCATGACAAAACTGAAACAAACAAACAAACAAACCGTATAGGAAGAAGCACAACTCAATGATAAAATAATTTACACATTGAATATAAACTCTTCAAGGGCTAAACAGAAGTCATCCAATTATTGGGGACTTGATGGTTTCCTGCAAAAACATGTCAAACATAACCAAAAAATGTCTGGTAGACATTTACTTTTTACATATATCTCTCAAAGAACTAGGTGAAACAGTTTTCCCAAAACAAGAGAGAGGTGAATCCAAAGACAAATTCTCTAATCAGAGCTGTGAAAAAAAGTTTTCCCAGGCTTCTCTGCACTCCGCCACAATCTGGTCACAGCTATAGTTATCTTTGCATGAAGGGAAATACTGTCTTAGACATAGGCCAGAAATGGGAGCTCAGCGGTGGGAGAGGTAGCAGAAGGCTTTACGTTCCACAGCTGGCCCTCCCTTTAGGGTATTAAGACAGCAATAGCAGTAGTAGTAACGAAGAGGAAGAGGAGGGAACTGGGGAGGACGGTAGGCAGGAGGGGAGAAGTAACGTATTGAATTCTTACCAAATACCTGGCACTTTGCTAAATGCATTCATAGAGTTCTCCCAATTGCTCTGTGAAATACCCCTTTGTAAAAATATCGCGTTTTTTTTTTTTCAGATGAGGAAGCTCAGGCTTACAGATAAAGTGAATTATCTAAGGCCATATAACTTATAAAGAGTTGAAGCTGAGATTCTTACTCAGGCATTATTACTCCTGAATTCTTACACTATTCTTATCAATTGTCTCCTACCCTAAATTAGCTGTTAGCTATTGTTTTTCTAAGAAACCTAATTAGACCAAACTTTATTAAATACCCATCATGTGCATAAATCTTCACTAGGCCTTGGGATGATAGAGATGAAAGAAGAACTAGTCCCTGTGTTGAGGGAACCAGTGGTTTAAAAAAGAAACAATATCCATGGAGAGGGCTCTCAGGGTCTTATGGTAACATCAACTAGAGAAGGATTTGTTCTAACTCTGATGGGATCTTTGAAAAATTCCAGAAGGTGATTTTTGAGATGGGAATTAGCTTACACATACAATTTTGACAGATAAAGAAGAAATGGATGGGGTGCCTGGGTGGCTCAGTTGGTTAAGCATCCAAATCTTGATCTCAAGTCAGATCTTGATCTCACAGTTGTGTGTTGTGAGATCAAGTCCCATGCTGGGCTTTTTTAGAAGAAGGAAGAGGAGGAGGAGGAGGAAGAGGAGGAGGAGTAGAAGGAGGGGGAGGAGTAGGAGTAGGACGAGGGGGAGGAGGAGGAGTAGGAGGAGGGGGAGGAGGAAGAGGAAGAAGAAGAAGAAGAAGGAGGAGGAGGAGGAGGAGGAGGAGGAGGAGGAGGAGGAGAAAAGGGGGAGGAGGAGGACAGCAGCAGCACCTGGGTGGCTTAGTCAGTTAAGTGTTTGCCTTCAGCTTAGGTCATGATGCCAGGGTCCTGGGATCAAGCCCCATGTGGGGCTCCTTGCTCAGTGGGGAGCCTGCTTCTCCCTCTCTCTCTCCCTCTGCCTGCCATACTCCCTCTCTGTGTCAAATAAATAAAATCTTAAAAAAAAATAAACAAGAAAGGGAAAGGCATTCTAAACAGGGGAAATGATATAAGGAAGAATAATTTAAAAAGAAGGGCTAGGGGCACCTGAGTGGCTCAGTGGTTGAGCGTCTGCCTTCGGCTAAGGTTGTGATCCTGGGGCCCTGGGATCTAGTCCTGCATTGGGCTCCCTGCATGGAGCCTGCTTCTCTCTCTATGTCTCTGCCTCTCTCTGTGTCTCTCATGAATAAATAAATAAAAGAAGGGCTTGTACAAATACATGGCATGAGAGAAGATGACTGGGTCATCAGGGAATGGGTAAAAAGTTAGATGGTTTGGGTGAGACCCTCAAAGATGGATTAGGAAAAGAGAGATGGAAAAAAAAAAAAAGGAAAAGAGAGATGAGAAGCGGTTGTGATGGGCCCTGATTGCACAAAAGAGGCTGGATTTTTCCTACTGCCAAGGAGAATCATGCAGAGCCTTTTGTACAGAGGACTGGAAGAATTATATGGGTGTTTCAGATACCAGGCAGCTTCTGTAACTCCTCTGATGGGTAAGACTTCTGGATGCACCTTGCAAACTGCCACGCTGGTTGGGATAGCCTATAGGGAAGGCTACATGCGTTGGGCAGAAATCCATGGAAAACTTGTCTTTCATCTCCAGGTTTTTATTCTGTTTCCTTGAGTTAGATTTTTGTGGCTTTGTCTTTCAGAGGGCTCTCACTAATGGCACAGGAAAAGAAAGGCTGAGATTTGCACTAAAATTCTCAACCAGAGGCCAAATGTTGACCATTGGCAGTCATTTCTGGAAGGGACAAAGGTTTGCAAGGTGGAAGGACATGTGTGGGAGGAGAGTAAATCTGCCCCTTGCCTGAAGGGGACCTGGGGAAGGATGGGGGTGGAAGTAGGTTACTTCACAAAGGTATGTATGGCCTTATCCCTTGGCCTTTGCAATAGCATTTGTTCATCTTTTTTAGTCTTAAAGAATTGAAATGAATTCCCTTTATTTGAAGCATAAGCTGCAAAGTTTTTCTAAATGATTTGTTATTCTTTTTTGATGCTGAGGAGATTTTCCTCACTGAGCTCTATGAAGAGTTGAGGCCTAGTTAATCACCATTTCTCAGAATGGTGTGGAGTCCAGAAAATTGATGTCTGCAATGACCACATTATCTTTTTACCTTGGCAAATCTTAGAAAGCCTGAGCAAATGACTCTATTTGTGCTTCCTGCTAGGATAGAATAGTTGAAATCAGATCTCACAAGGAGATAACGCAAGCATTCTACTGCATGAAAATTTTTTTCAAATTCACTACAATTGACAAATGGTCTAATTCTACTTGAGCTGCTATGTTTCCCCTTGAGTAGCTCTAGCATGAAGCTTGAAAGTTAGTCCATAGGTCAAAAGATTTTTTTGGTTGGACCCTGAATAGAAGGCGAAGAAAACCATATCCAAAAATTTAAGTAAGTTAAGACTAATTGAGGACATAATACATACATGCATACCTGTGTAAGCTGTTCACCAACCAACAGGATAAACTTCTTGGTTTTGCAGCCCAAACAAAGAGAAGAGAAGCAGCAGAAGTACAGGTGTACATTAGGACACAGGTGGGCCTAAGGGCCAAGGGATGGTGACCTACCCAGGAGACCTAGACTTCCTATTTAAGAAGTGCCTCAAATTTAGACATTTAACTTCATCAAATACAGGTCAAAAATAGCATAATATCTAGAGTTCTAAAGTTTCGCTGACAGTGAAGAGAAGAGACATTCCTTGTTGGCCTTTAGCATATGTGCCAGACTATATGGCTCACGTTTTTTTTGAGAATTTTTTTAAAGATTTACTTACTTATTTTATTTATTTTTTTTAAAGATATTTATTTATTTATTTATTTATTTATTTATTTATTTATTTATTTATTTATTCATAGTGATGCAGAGAGAGAGAGAGAGAGAGAGAGGCAGAGACACAGGCTGAGGGAGAAGCAGGCTCCACACAGAGAGCCAGACGTGGGACTCCATCCAGGGTCTCCAGGACCACGCCCTTGGCTGCAGGCGGCGCTAAACACTGCGCCACCAGGGCTGCCCCTACTTACTTATTTTAAAAAGAGAGAGAGAGAGCAAGAGAGCGAGTGCAGGGAGGGGGATAACGAGGGGGAGAGAGAAACCTAAACAGACTCCTCACTGAACTTGGGGCTGATGTGGGGCTCAATCTCAGGACCCTGAGTCAGATGCTCAAACCCCTGAATTCATGGGTTTTAAACAGATTCTACAATTATCTTGTGATGGTAATATTATATTGCATGGTGTTTGTGCATGTTAATAATGCTAATTTGAAAGTTTCTAACAATGTCAATGCTGCAATTGTGTAGAGCCATTTTGTTATTGTTACTTATTTTAATGTATTGGGAGCCTCAAGGTATTGAAGTGAGCAGAACCTCACCTGAGCCCCGTGGGCCCTGAGTATGGGGAACCTAAGGAGGTTCCCCTATTTGTTCCCTTGGTCCCAGTCATAGAAGAAAATACCTGCAGGGGTCCACAGTTCAGCACACATGAACAGGACTTAGTGTCAGTACGTAAGCCTGCCATTTCAGGTCCTGTTGTCATCACTGAGCTGTCCATCTTCCCTGAAGCACTCCGTAGCATGTTCTCATTCCCATAGTATTTAAGGGTTGGTCTACGAGTATTCAGGAAATCTACTAGAAATGAGCCTCTATGTGGTAGAGACACTACAGGTGAGGGTTGAACTGAGAACATTCTAGCCCAGGAGAATGAATAACACTGCAAGTCCTGCCATGTGCTCAACTTCGACTAAGTTTTCTTTGATTCTGGTCAAACTTGCCTGAGCAGACAGCTTCAGTGCAAAGGTTTGTGTGTTCAGGTGACTCTAGGTCCACACACAATTACCTTGATTACGTGAATTCTGCGTTGCCCACACAGGATTTCCAGCTCCTTTCCTGACCGAGGCTCCAGAATAAATCTTCTTTTGATTGTTAGGGAGAAGTTAGTTGGGCATTAAAAAAAAAAATCTTCCATAATGATTTATTGCCCAGCCTTATGGTGCCAAAGGGTTGCTCAAGGCATGGGGCAGAGCTGTAAGGCAGCCAAGGCCCTCCTCTCCCAGAGCCCATGTGCTCGAGGTGAGAAGACAGTAACAACTTAGTAAATAAGTAAACCCACAAGATGATTTCAGATGGTCCCAAGTGATGTGACGGCAATAAAGTGGGGCCAGGGGCGTTTGATACAGGGATTGGGCAGCTATTTCAGATTGTGTGGTCAGAGCTGGCTACCAGAGGAAATGACATTTGAGCTGAAGATATGTATCTACACTGAGAGCTGTAATTGTGCCCCGTAGCTATATGGAGCTACTAGATTCAAGAAGAATTCCAAGAGGAATGCTAATTACCTGGATAACACTCAAGTATTTTGCTTAACATAGCCAGTCTTGTATATGGTTAGTTATTTCTCAGTTCAACCAACATTCTCTGAGGACATTGACTTTTATTTTTCTGGAAAGGGCAGGCTGGCTGCTCCTGGTGGTTGAGAGCTAGCTAGAATTATCCCGTGTTAATTACAACCCTTCTCCTCCTTCATTTTTTATTGTTATAATGATTTTTTTTTTTTCCTGGAAGGTTCTTTTGTTTGAGGGATGATGACATCAATGAAACTGATTTCACAAACCACCATGAAAATCTGCTTTACTGTGACATCTAAAGTTTTCTCTTTGTCCACTGCTACAGCCTATGAGTAGGAGAAATACCCACAAAGTGGATGTTGACTCAGTAGCAATGAGTGCCCCACTGCTATTTAAAGATGCAGGGCATTTCTGAGCTTTCCATAAGGGAATAATTAAATCACTGCAGGTAACAAAGAATTAATTTTGAGGGATATTAAGCACCCTTAATTAGCACATTTGAGTTTCGTTTCCCCACAGGGAAAATATTCTCATGGCAACTTGCCATGTCAAAGCTTCTAAAACTTCTCCCAAAACTTAGAGCTGAAGTCCATTTTACAATGCAAATGAGGACTGCACAAATCTTTTAAGCCAAATCATTCCTAAGCATTTAGGTTCCAGGGCCTTGGATTTTGTGAATAATTCTGCGGCAACCACTGGGGAGGCCTTCTAAAAAATACATAACTGGTAAATTCAGAGTACCTAAATCTTCTAATAACTCACATTTGTGCAGAGGGTTTTGTTTTTGGTTTGGGGCTTTTTTTTTTTTTTTTTTTTGGGCAGAATTTTGAAGCTTGTTTTTTTTTTTTTCTCCCTGAATTCTGACTCTGCTATATTTTAATCGCATTTTAAAGTTTAAGTGAATTTAGAGATCATAAAAATTCAAGACAAATAGAAACATCTCAGCCTAGACACATCAATCACATGGAGCTGATTCCTTACAACATAACATGCAATTAGGGCAGCAGAAAGTATTGCAGTTTATTGGTCTCAAATTCAATTAGATGAGATCGATTAATTCCTTGGGATATTTACGACATGCTTCTCTTATCTAGGCATCAGTGCTACACCAAATTTAATTTAACAATAAAAGAGGACTGATCTGTTTTATTATTATGTAGGTTTATATACACACATTTTTAATTTTAGGGGGAAGACTTTTAAAAATACATGTACTTTCCAAATATGAGCATTGTAGAGTTTAATGTATGTCAATGATCACCAGGTAATGATTATTTTATTTTATTTTCATTTTTTAAAAAAGATTTTACTTATTTATTTTTGAGAGACACAGAGAGGCAGAGACACAGGCAGAGGGAGAAGCAGGCTCCATGCAGGGAGCCTGACGCAGGACTCGATCCCAGCACCGCAGGATCACATCCTGGCCTAAAGGTAGACACTCAACCACTGAGCCAACCAGGCGTCCTGGTAATGATTATTTCAGACGTGGACATGAACATTTGCTTTAGATGAACTTCTAAAGGCAAAGCTAAATAATGAACAAGGACTGCAAGTGAAAGTTACCTTTGAAATTCTATCCTATTTCTTAGATCTGCACATGGGAATGAACTTAAACTCGAACAACTAATGAGAGAAAGGAAGAACAATCATTTTAGGTAGTATCAGTTCTCAAATAGTATATAATGGAGTGATTTCTTTTTCTAAAAGTTTATTTATTTATTTATTTATTTATTTATTTATTTATTTATGAGAGACACAGAGAGAGAGGCAGAGACACAGGCAGAAGGAGAAGCAGGCTCCCCTCCTGGAGCAGATGTGGAACTCGATCCTGGGACCCCGCGTTCACAGCCTGGGCCGAAGGCAAGTGCTAAACCACTGAGCCACTCAGGCTGCCCAATGGAGTGATTTCTAATGTCTAATTTCTCACTAGTAAAAATATCAGAGAATAATGTTCGCAAAGCGCTAGGGAGAAAAACTGATAACTAATAGATACTGCCAATTTAACCATGTGGCCTAAGTTCTTTGATTTTATTTTTTGATAGGATCCTGCAGGCAGCTACCAACATCTTCCCACATGGTCCTCTGAACACTTCAGGACTTACAGGATGAAGCAAGAAGTGATTAATTTCTTTAAACTTCTAAATTTCTCTTTCTAACATTTGAACGTGCTTCTCCCAACAGTTATCACCTCCTGCTTTTTCCTTTTCTTCATTTTTTCTCTTCATTCCTTATTCCTTCTACTCCTCAAGAGCGTAGGTGTTTAAGACCAAAAGAGGGGCAGTCCTGGTGGCGCAGTGGTTTGGCGCCTGCCTTCAGCCCAGGGTGCGATCCTGGGGTCCTGGGATTGAGTCCCACGTTGGGCTTCCTGCATGGAGCCTGCTTCTTAAAAAAAAAAAAAAAAAAAAAAAGACCAAGAGGTCCTAAAATATTAGTGCACTGACTAGCATCTTTTCCTAACTGAAGAAACTTCTTAGGGCAAGGCAGATTCTGGTTTCATCCTTGCCCCTCTCTCCATAGCGCTTTATGCGAATTCCGAAATATTAAAGGGAATCTAGAGGACATTAATTTCCAAGTCAGTTTCAGAGAGGGAGAAGTCTTCCAACATTTGTAACGGGTAGACTTCTGCGTGAGCACTTCCTAAGACAGGAAGTTCACTGCTTGATGAAGCTGCTGGTTCATCTTTTTCTTCAGCTTTGCAGCATTTCTTCTGTGGAGATGAAATCAGCTTTACAGGTATCTTAGCATATTGTCCCAAGTTCTGTCCTATGGATCTGCACAGGTCAAGTCAAATCACCCCCCCACACCCCCCCGACAGCCCTTCCACTACTGGAACACACATATTAGGTCTGTCAACAACTACCCCCCCCCACCAATGCTACCCCACGGTGACTGGAATAGAGCTGCCTATACCTGCTCCACACACTCCACTAAAATTCCAGTTTCTTGCATCTCTAGAGATTTAAAATCCATCTCCACAATTTTTCAAATTCTCTTCAGTTTATATCCTCTGGCTTCCTTGTTTGTAGAAGCTTCTTGGACCAAAACCTAGTCTCCTTACAAGTTTCCACAAAATGTCACCAGTTTTAAGCAGTTTGGGTCTCATGTTTATGGCAGCAGCAAAATCATCCTGAGGAGTCACACAGCAGAGGGCATGGGCTTCTGAACCCTCCCTCTATTCCCCTGTCCTTCCACTTCTTATGTTGTCCTCCCCCTCATCTGCTGGTCTGCTGAGTGACAGTCAATTCTACTAATCCAGAATACAAAAAATTTAGCCTCCCTTGAAGGTAGATTATCTCAACAGAGTCTGTTCCTTCCTTGAAACAGTGAAGTTTTCACTGTTGTTACAGTACATAATAATATTAACTGCCTGTATTGAAATGTTGAACACTTTACATGATCTCATTTCAATTTTATATTAACCCCATGTGGTAGATCCTTGGCTTATGTGAAGAATCTAAGGTTTCAAGAGGTCAAGTAATTTTTCTAAGGAAAACGTGGCTATTATTGGCCAAGCTAGCATTTAAGCTTACTTTTCTTTCAACCCCAAAGTTAGTATACCTTAAATATATATTAAATGACTCTTCAAGATTTCCATACCCATTATCATCTTGATTATTAGTCTCTGGATAAATTCTAATTTTTACAAAAAAAAAAAAAGTCATTCCTTTTAAAATATGGCCTCCTAAAATACATTTAGTCCTCCAGATGTGGAGATAAGGAAGTAACTTAAATTCATTGTTTTTAACAAAACAAATAGCACAACATAAAAGCAAAAAATAAGAAGGAAAATGAGAATTTGAAAGCCTGTACCATCTCTGGTCTACCCTTTTTTCTTTCATCTGGACTGTTCCTTCCATTTTGTTACCTATCTGGCCCCTAAAGACATTTGCATTTGTAATCCCTATTTTTTTTTAAATAAAATTGTATAGTCTTGCCTTACATCGTGGATCTCATAGTTATAGCTGTAATGCTTCTCAAAGCAACTCAATGGGACTATGTATATAGTTCATGCTAACTCCTAACCCTGCTGTGGAATGAATATGAATGGCTTGCCCTCTAAAACTACTGTTTGACAAGAAGTAATTTAGGTAATAAGTGCATCTAGCTAACCACTCAGCCTCTCCATCTAACATGGCCATTCTGTTCTCTGCTTGTCTTTACATTTTAAATTTTATTCAAGAAGCTATATGCTATAAGGCTATTCATGTTCTGTAGAATTCATGAAGATTGTAGGATTTAAACTTCAAGAGTTTTAATTTTTCCTGTGTGTATACAGCTGACAAATAATTCCTATGATGCCTACTGTTAAAAATTTTCTTCAGGGATATCTGGTCACTCCTTATATGCCTAAATGGAAAAAGTACCAAATTCTCCATAAATCACTAGGCAAGTGTTTGATCATTCTGTAGGCAAGTTAATTATTTTTTTAATTGTTGTTGTTCCCAGAGGCCAGAAATGCCTGGGTGACATGGAATTTCACTCAGAGGTTTTCCTAATGCCTTTCTATGTGATGAGTTAAATAGAGTGCTGTGTTTTGTTCAAGGTGATGTAACTAGATACGAGTCTTGTCCCTGAGTTAAGGTTCATCTAACCAACAGAAAAAATACTATCCCTATTTTACAAATTTGAAACCTAAGGAGATTTTGCTACACTCTTCAAGATAATGACTTCATTAAAGGATTTTCTAATAGTCATAGGTTTGCGAAAATGGTATGTGTCAGTTTGTTAAATAGTGAGCTTCCTATCATTAAAGATGTTTAATCATGGTTTGGATGGGCACAGAGAGTGAACTGTATTCATTGGCATAAGAAGCCACTTCCAACTCTGAATTTCTGTTTCCGTATAAAGTCAATAATTTCAAGCAATATTTTAGGTTGCTTGTTCCTCTCACAAATTGAGACGACTGGTTGAGGTCTATGTTTCTCCTCGATTACAAAAACCTTTGTATAGTAGAAAGCAGAAGTCAAAGTTTCTGGCAAGTAAATCGGAAGCCTTGCCCCCTAATGCTGTTTGTCTGTATGTACACTTAGAAAATGGTTGACTATACCTAGTAAACAACATCTATAAAGGTATAGACATATAACTAAGGTGAATATAATTCCTAAGTAGAAGTTCAGAGTCAGAAAACCTGGTTGTTTCTCACTTTTCTTTTGTTAGTTTCACAGCACATTTGTCATGCTTAAAATGTTAGTGGGATGCTGACATAACACTAGTAACTTAAAGAAAATTTTCAAGAGGGAAAATTAACATTTAAATGGATTTTGATTATTACAGAGAAGACAGAAAATCCAGCCAGCGATTTGGTTTAGCTAGGAATACAAGACTAATTGATGCTTGTCAGTACTGGAAAAGGTTTTCCAGAGATGGGAACTGTCAAGGTAGGGGAGGGAGGAGAAAGATCTTCAGACTTGTAGTACTTGACATGCTTGTAGAAAAGACTGTGAATATGTGAGGGAGCAGTCTTACCGGAAACCTTCTAGAAAATAAAGTATATTTAATTCCTGTCCAGCTTACTTACCCTAACTAATACCTCCCATGTTGTGAGGTAAACACTCTTATCCTTTTCTTAAGATCCTCAGGGATGTTGAGTTTACTGCATTGCTACGGGTGACTTGCACACCATGGGGATGAATCCTACTGCTTCTTGTCCAACCCTCTCCCCAAATACGATGTAAATGAAAGCCCGGGAGACTTCTCTCTGGACAGCAGAAAATGAGTGTAGATTTAGGATAGTTTTGCCAACCACAGTAAGAAGGTTATATATTCATGAGAAATGATTGCAGTAATAAAATCTGGCAATATTTCCATATTATTCCCAATGAAAACCAGCTTTCTTTAAAATTAATGAGTTGAGTGTTTGATTGAATGCCTACCTTTAGCATTATTTTGTGTTTTTAGCAATAAATGAATTTTTCTGTATCTTTTAAAAAACCTACAGTAATTGAACATGTATTATGTACTAGGCATCATACTAAATAGTTATTTATATGATATGATCCCGGAAAAAATAGATTCTTACTAAATTAAGTAGGACTATTCCTTGGCCTCATACTGAAGGCCATTTGTAATCTAGCTTCTCAGCTATATTTTGTGTGTCAGCAAATCCTCCTCACTTTTTTCTTGTGGTCATACCTTTTTAAACCTCCTCATTCTTTGAAGTCTGGTTCCATTTCTGCCTCTTCCTCAAAGCTTTCCTTGACCTCTTCAACACAGAATGTTTCCTTGCTCCCTTGAGCTGGAAGTCCTTGTTATCTGCAATACATGGGTACTTAATCATATATCATCCACTGCCTTAATGAATAGTGCTGGTGCGTAAGCTATCTGGGTTTTCATGTAAGTACATCCTGCTACCCAAGTAGATTTTACATTCTTTTTGTAGAGCAAGTCCTATAGTTTTGTGTTAAACCATTTACGATGGAAATTCAACTAAACTGGCTATTCTCCTGCATCTAAGAGGGGAATCAAATATATGTAGAAGGGTTAAGACCTGGGTGTGTGCCTAAGAATGAGAGGTAATGCTTAGCTTTGTTGATATTTCCCAGTTGCCTGGAAAAAAGAGGGTTAATCTCATATGATGTTTCATATTCAGGACCTGAAGTACGCTTGCCTAATATGTAATGTAGGCAGTGTTACCCTCCTGCAGCCCCCAAAAACTTTTTACACCTTTTCTATTTCCTTATCTCTTCTATTTACAGACTGACGATTGGCTTTTTCATTGAACTACAAACATGTCTGATAAATAAATTGTATTTTAGTTTCCTGGGGCAACAATTAGAAGTCTTTTCTGCACAGGTAAAGTAGCCTCCTTGGGAGGTGTCTTTCTTGAGACTAACCTTCCCCTGGGGGCTGAACTGAGGTCACCACGGTGTTAAAGACATGTACTCTTAGAATAATGTTTCAGAGGGTGGGACTCCTTTGGATTAAAATCACAGCAAGCCAACCAAAAAGGGGAATTCACCATGAAGGTACGAGACTGCCTCATGGAACCTAAAGATGAGAAAATAGTTGGTCTTCAGGTACCACGTGGAAATACGTCTCTTACCCTTAGTTAATTCTACAGGTCTGCTTTGTTCCTTTTCCTTGGTGCCCACTAGCTTCCATTTTTTTGAATTCATATGATAAAACACAGGGCTTGAAGCTTCTGAGTTTGAAATCCTAGAGTTCAAGTTACAGAAACAAACTGCCTGTCTTGCTCCACGCCCCAATACCTGAAGAAGGAGTCTAATTATAATCTTGGACCAAGAGTTCATCTCTGGACCAATAAAATATGGTCAGACATGCAACAGCATTTTACTTTATTGTATTTCTAGGGTGATCATTTGGATAGAGGGTGGTAGGACGTGCCTCATGCCCGAAGGAGATAAACTAGACAGATAAAAGAGTAGAGGTTTGCTACACTGCACATGTACAGAGAGATGAAGGGTTTACAAGCCCCTTGTTATCTCATGTGAGCCTCAAGACAGTAGAGTAACACAGGCAAGACAGCCACTATTGGTACACAACGTAGACATTAACATTTTACATTCTAAGGGCATTAACATGGTTTTTAGAAACTAAGTGACTTGTGCAAGGTTCACAAATAAGTAGTAAATTATCTTTCGACTGTTCAACAAACTTATCTTTCTAAATGTTCCTCAAATCCCAGCACCTTCTCAAAGGTTACAAATAGGAGAATAACACTAACTTAGCTTGTCTTCTCTAGAAAAAAAAGAGCAGTTCCAGGGAAGTATAATTTCAGGGAAGTAGGAATGAGGGAAAAGAAGAGTAAGAGAAAAAAAGGAATCATAAGGGAGTGAATTAGCGAGCCGCCCACAGTTTTGAAATAAGCTGATTGTGTATCGCAGGATATTTTCAGAGAGGCTGTGTGAAGCTACCATATGTATCCCATGGGCAGAGGACAGAAACGAATAAAAGTTCATCCACTAGATTCTACTACCTTTGGTCAAAGTTCAGGTTCCAGGGCGCTAACTTACCAACACTTCCTGTTGTATGCTTGGGGACACAGCAGAATCTGCTGGACGCAGAGAAGTCCTAGGGTAGAAGGAAAGATACTATCAGGTCATATGTGAAAGTGACAGGAAGGATGAGAGGCAGCGATGGAGGGAGTCGCTCTGGCTCAGCAGACCAGGTTCCACCATGACCTGATCTTCTGCCACAAAGATGTCAAGTGACCTTAGTAACCTCCTCTCTGTGGCCTACAAGAATGCAGTTGATGCCAAGGCATCATCCTGGGGGACCATCAGTAACACCTGAGCAGCTGGCAGCACGGTCTCACGTGGGAATGGTGAGACCTACTCCTTGATGAAGACTCACTTCAAGGACACCTCTCCTGCACGACTCCAGATTTGATAGATTCCATCTTTATGTCCACACTATTCCTCACATGAGTATACACATATTTAATATAATTATTTATTCAGGGCAGCCCGGGGGGCTCAGCGGGTTAGCGCCACTTTCAGTCCAGGGCCTGATCCTGGAGTCCTGGGATCGAGTCCCATGTCGGGCTCCCTGCATAGAGCCTGTTTCTCCCTCTGCCTGTGTCTCTGCCTCTCTCTCTCTGTGTGTGTGTGTGTGTCTCTATGGATAAATAAATAAAATCTTTTAAAAAATTATTTATTCATATTTTTTTCTCCTAGGAAGGATTTTTATGCAATTGAATAATGTTGATTCATTAATTCAATAGTGTACTGAATACCTACTATGTGCTGGGCACTATTTTAAGGGCTAGGGATAGAATAGTGATAGACACAAATCTTTGACTTTTTGAAGCTTACATTTTAGCCTGCATCTGTATATTTGAGACTAAGAAAGAAATAGGTAAAATATATGTTGTGTTAGTGACACATGCGTTGGATGAAAACAAAGAGGAAAGTTAGATTAAGGAAGAACAGAGGTGGGGAGTGAGGGTTGGGCATTAACTAGTGTGGCCAGGGAAGGCTTCATGGAGTAACACTATGGCAAGAGTATGTATGGATATCTGGGCGGTGGGGGGTGGAGTGAATTGCAGAGAGAGAAAATCAAGTGCATAAGCACTGAGACATGCTGGATGTACTCCAGGGCCAGGGAGACCAGGGTGACCAAAGCAGAGCAAGGGAGAGGCAAATGAGAGGGAAGAGAGTAGATGAGGTCAGAGAATTAATATGGAGCCTAATATCTTGGGGCATAGAAATATCTTTAGCTTTCACTTAGAGAGGGATGGGGAAGCAGTAGGGCTTTAAGCACAGACGTGAGCTGACTTCCATTTCAACAGGATCACTCTGGCTGAGTAGATTGTACAGGGACGCGAGCTGAAGCTGGGAGTTAGGAGGCTACTGGTGTAACTCAGGTGGGCAGTGTTGATTGTTTGGACCACGATGGCCGCAGAAGAGGTGATGAGAGATGGTGTGATTCCACGTTAAAGTGGAGCCGATAGGATTTATTATGGATAAGGAAAGACACCTGAGGAGATTAGATCATTACTCAATCATTAGGAAGATGATTCCAGGTTTTTGGCCTGAGCCAAGATGACAAGAGGAAAAGATTTTAGAAGGAGGATTAGTAGTTTGGAGAGGAAGTGGCCCCTAGACATCTAAGTGGAGCTGTTGAATTGATAGTGGATTTAGGAGACTGAAATTCAAGGAGGAGTTCATGGTTAGAGAGATGAATAGGGAACCATCAGTATGACGCTGAAGGCCATGGGACTGGATAAGATCACCAAGTGAATAAACGTAGCTAGCAAAGAGAAGGGGACAAAAGACTGACTCAGACCACTCCACTCCGATGGATTAGGAAGGTGAGGAGGACAAAAAAGCCTACTCAGCATACCTGGCCATGAAGTAGGAGGAAAACCAGAAGAATGTGGTTTATGGAAGCCAAGACAAGGAGGTGTTTCAAGAGGCCGGGATGGAACCACTTGGCGAAATGTTGCTGATAGTGGTGTCGAGAAGTGACTTTTGGGTGTAGCAGCACAGAGGTCATTGCTGAGCTCAAGCAGTTCAGCACAGTAGAGAGGGGGCGAATGCCCACACCGAAGTTCAAAAGAGAATGGCGGGGAGAGAAATTGGAAGGAAAAAATTATAGGCAATCCTTTAGAGTTTTGCTTCAAAAGGAAGGGGTGAAAAGAGGGTGTTGGTTGGTGGGGTGGGGAATGAAGTGCGTGTTCAGGGCCTGTTTATGTGCCTCTTGGAAGTGTGCACTGCAGCTTACTGGCAGAACCAGGCAGAAAAGGAATGAGTGTGAGAAAAATGAACAAAAAACCCCTAGCACCAGGTCTGCATACATGGGCCACTGAACTGAACTGACCCACACGGTTTACTGTGTCAAGGAGAATAGGTCCTGGGCGAGGGAAGGTGCCTGGGCCAGGCCGTGTAGACCTAACACCCTCAAGGTTTCAGATTCATTTTTTTTTAATTTTTATTTATTTATGATAGTCACAGAGAGAGAGAGAGAGAGGCAGAGACACAGGCAGAGGGAGAAGCAGGCTCCATGCACCGGGGGCCCGATGTGGGATTCGATCCCGGCTCTCCAGGATCGCGCCCTGGGCCAAAGGCAGGCGCTAAACCGCTGCGCCACCCGGGGATCCCAAGGTTTCAGATTCAAAAGGTGGAAAGAATCAGCTGAGTGGAGGTCTCTACTGATGCACGTGAAGCCAGCGTGCGGTCTGGTGGCATTTAGGGAGAGGTTCCTTTAGCGTGGCAGCTTTACAGAAATGTGAGTTGCTATCCTCCTCCTCCTCATTAGCAAACAGCACCTAAGTGCCTAATTCCACGTCCCGCCTCATACATTAGAGGGCCTTGTCCCCTGGGGCGGGGACTGGTGTAGTGATGCGCAGTAGTAAACGGGGCCTCTCCCTCTGTCCCTCATGAATCAATAAATAAGATCTTTAAAAAAAGATCGGGAAGGTCAGGGATGGGGAAAAGGCAGGGATGCCTCTCGCCAAGCATCCCGCCCCAGTTCCCGGTCTGCAGCCCGCCTGCCCGCGCGCGGGAGCGCAGGACTCTCTCCGCCACCTCTGCCTCCCCGCTCCTCGCCCCCGGCTGCCGAGTCTCCGGCCCCGACCCGCACCTGCCTCCGCAGCAGCGCCTGCGGGCGCGCGGGAAGCCGAGTCCCGAAGGTCCCGCGGGGGCAGGCGGCGGCGTTCTGGGCATGTGCGGGCGGCGGCGGCGGCGGCGGGGGGGGGGGGGCGGGGCGGGGGCGCTGCCCCGGGTCGCGGGTCCCCGCGCGGAGCGGAGCGCGGCGGGCGCAGGCCGGGCGGCCGCGGGGGAGCCGAGCTCGTGCGCCGCGCGCCCGGGGCGTGGGCGAGCCGGCCGCGTGGGCCTCCTGCCCGGCGCGGCGCGGGCCAATCAGCGCGGCCGCCGGCTGCCACGTGACGGGCGGGGCGGCGCCTTCCCGCGCGGCCCGAGGGGGGAGCGCCGGGGCTCGCCGCGAGCCTCCGAGAGCAGCGGGCGCGGCGGCGGCGGCGGCGGCGGCACAGGCACAGGCACAGGCACAGGCTCGGCCGGCCGCGCGCATCCCCGGCGCCCGGCGCGGCGGCAGGCAGGCTCGGGGCCGCGGCGCCCCGGAGCGGAGCGGACAAAGCAAGATGGCAGGGATCCTCGCCTGGTTCTGGAACGAGAGGTTCTGGCTCCCGCACAATGTCACCTGGGCGGACCTGAAGAGCACGGAGGAGGCCACCTTCCCGCAGGCTGAGGACCTGTACCTCGCCTTCCCGCTGGCCTTCTGCATCTTCATGGTGCGGCTCCTCTTCGAGAGGTAAGCGGGGCCGAGCGCGCCTCCCTCCCTCCCTCGCTCCCTCCCCTCCCCCGACACGCGCACACGCGCACTCGCACGCTCGCCGCTCCCCACCTTTGTGCTCGTCGCCGGCGGACGTCCTGCGGGGGGCGCCCGGGGAGAGGGCGCGGAGCCCCCCGACCCCACGACGGCCCGGAGCGCTGCGGCGCGGGAGGGCGCGGGAGGGCGCGGGGCGGGCGCGGGGACCCGCGGGGCCGGGGGCTGCCGGGGGCTGCCGGGGGCTGCCGGGGGCTGCCGGGGGCTGCTCGCTCGCGCCGGAGACGCCGAGGCTTTGTGCGGGGCCCGCGGCCCGGGGAGGCGGGGACTTTGCGGGCGTCCAGCAGCCGGTGGCCGGCGGCTCTCTGCACGGGAGCCCGCCGGCGTGAGACGGAGAGATGCTTCCTATGAATAACCGTGAACTCCGGGGCTGTACCTGACGCCCTGAAAACAGCCCACGGAACTGCTGCTGTCTATTGTTCGTACCGTAGGATTTCCGGATTGGGGATGAGCAGCTCCACGGCGTCCTGGCCAAACTTGCGTGAACTCTTCTTGAAAGCAGTCTCAGTCGCAAAACTAGGTTTTCCGTGCCGTGCACTCCCCGGGAGCTGTGGGAGCAAAACCGGGACAGCGGCACATGCTTGTGTCTGTCCCTCAGCTGAAGACCTGTCCTCCCGCTTCCCCTCCTCTTCCAGCCCCCCCGCCCCCCATCGGTGGAGGCTGAATTTCTTAGATCACAGAGTTCAGACTCCCATTTACCACGCCTGCTCCACCTCTCTTGCCCTGCCCCCAACGCACCTTGGTTTTGTTTCTTAAGCTTTTGCTGTTATTTTGTTTGCTGTTTCTGTTTGCCTAAAACCGCGGTCGCGGAGGCCGGAATTTGCCTTTCGTGGCATTTGTTGCTGGAAATGGCAACAGAAAAAAGCTTCATGGGAGCAAAAAGTATTTTTTTTTTTTTTTTTTTTTTTGGTCAAGGAAGGTGTGTTTTTCAATGGGCAGTGTTGATGCTTCCGAACTAAGCTGTTCACATGCAGAGATTGAAATGCACAAAGGAAACAGACTTAAGGACCTATTTTAAAACGATTGAAATGCAGCGCGGGTACTTCATTGATCCTAACCAGTGCTGACTCTTATTGTGGAAAAGTGGGTGTGTTTGCAGCTTACACTTGCTTCTAGAGCAAATGTTGACTTACAGAAAATAGGAATACATTATCTAACTTTGCAGTCTCTCCAAAAACAGCCTCTCAGGAACAGCAGGTTGTTGTGTTGATACTTGGTAGGGACTCCACACACAGTTGCCTAAGGACAAGTGATCAATTCTGGCTGGGCTCGCTTGCAGTCAGCTAATGCACTTGAAAAGGTGTGTAGCCTTACGTTTTGGATAACAAAAGCATGCAAAAAGCTGACTCCAAGCTATTCATTAGGTTGGAAAAAAGGTAAACTCACCTTTGTACTTTGTACTTTATCTGCCATAAAAAACACTTAAAAACGAATGTCATTTAAGTCGAAAACTGGAAGTTTGTCATTTCTCTTCCTGAACATTTTTTTTCCTTCCTTCGCGCAATCCCATGACCTAGAGTTCATACAAAGGGTCAGCTGCTTTTTCAACTCTCAGTTACATGAATGTCCTCGTGGTCCTATGGAGAGATTTTCAGTTTCTTTCAGGCCATGGATTCAAGTAGAAGTGAATGTAATGGCCTGTATGGAAACTCCCAAGTTTGTGATTAATGTTCAGAATGATAATCCACTATGGCCCATATACCACAGGATGCTACTGACTTTTGGAAGGGTGTCTACTTTGTTTCTTCTTGCGGTAGTGACAGCTCCGTCTTGAACCATTCAGACTCCCTGGAGTCTGAAAATCCAAGTGTACAGTTGTATCCGGAATTACAAGTTCTGCGTGTTTCTCTTCTTCTCACACCTAAACAACACATTCTGGCATCCAACCTGTGGCCTTCATCTCAGCATCCATCAAGGACCTGAGCTTGAATCAGCTGATACTGTTATTGATACCACTCCCTCTTGGAACCCTTTTAAATGTTGTTCTTAAATCTTTCTTTTGTGATAGTCTGCAATGTAGAGGATGACTTAAAGAAGCCTGTTTTGAGTCCCTTTGTAAACTGAAATGCTTTTGTGATCGAAATAATTCCCTGTTCTTTTTCTAAAAAAAAAAAAAATATTTTTCATTTTTGGGATACGTGGCTGGCTCGGTCGGAGAAGCATGCAAGTCTTGATCTTGGGGTTGTGAGTTTGAGCCCACATTGGGTGTAGTGATCACTTAAATAGATATTTTAAAAATGTATTTTTCATTTTTACTTTTTTAGGATTCTATTTTTTCTGTAGTTCTGTTGTCATTTGTTTCAAAGCTGAGAACACATCTACGAAATACCTCATTATCCAAGATCTTTATTTCCATTAAATGAAGTCTATAATGCCTTTGTTGAGGCTCAAATTGTGAATTTGAATACCTTCTTAGTCTTGTTTTTCTCTTTATAAAGAGAGGAACTAAGGGACGCCTGCATGGCTCTATTGGCCTCTGCTTTCGGCTGGGGTCATGATCCCAGGATGGGATTGAGCCCTGCATTGAGCTCTCTCTGCTCAGCAGGGAGCCTGCTTCTCCCTCTCGCTTTGCCTGCTGCTCTGCCTACTTGTACGCATACTCTCTCTGTGTCAAATAAATAAAAATCTTAAAAAAAAAAAGAAACATTAAAGAACGGACTGGATTGAGCTTTGCTCCATTGAACAGGCTTATTTTTTTGTTTGCACTCCACTGTTGGGGTGTTGACAGTGGAGGCATTGGTGGCCAGAATGATGCTGTGTTATAGGACCATATGGGCAACAATATGGACGCCCAGCATGGTTGGTTAAAAATGGAGCAGTCTAAATTCAGTGACTTTTGGCTGAGTTTGTGAACAGCCCAAAGCTTGGTGGTTTGTAGCGTAGCCTTTATACTGTACTTAACTCTGGGTGGGATGGGAAAGGCCACTATAGATATTGATTGACAAAGTGAAATGTCTGTTGTTAAAAACAAAAACCGAAAACCAAAAACAAAACTTCCTAGTTTCTCCTAGAAAGATAATTGTAGGGTATATCGTTATGTAGTTAGCCTGATGACAAACAAAATATTATTTATTTATTATTTTACATTTTTAAAGAACTTTAATTTCAGTAGAGTGAGCGTACAGTGTTATGTTGGTTTTAGGTGTACAATGCAGTGATTCAATCGTTCTATACATTATTCAGTGCTCATTATGATCATATTGTTTAATAATGTAGCATTATCATCTATTTGATGAATTTTCTTGATTTAACACTTGTTTAGGCTTAATAAGCCATTCTCTGGAATTATAATAAATGCTTCTTCCAGATTCACTTTTTAGAATGTGTTGCTGTAAGGCACCAGGGTAGCTTGGTTGGTTAAGCATCTGACTTCGTCTCAGGTCATGATCTCACGCTCCTGGGATTGAGCCCCAACTGGAGCTCCATCTGTGCTCAGTGGGAGCAAAGAGTCTGCTTCTACCTCGTTCTCTCCCTCTTCCCCTCCCCCCTGCTTGTGCACTCATGTGTTTTCAAATCTCTCAAATAAATAAAATCTTGAAAATAATGTATTGCTATGGTGTTCATAAATGTGGGATTAAAGTTGTACTGGATTTCTGTTTGGGAACAAAAATTCTGTGAGTTGTTGTTATAACAGGTAATGTTAATGCATTTTCTTCCTGTGGGTCTAGGAGAGAGCTGCAGAAGTATTGATTGAGAACCGGAACATTCGAATTCTGGTCAAACTTACCTCACACAGGGGCAGCCACCTAGTATCTCTCTGCCTTATTTTCTTATCTAAGCAGTGAAGCAGATGTCCTTTGTAATCTAAGGTTGCTTTCACCCCCTCAATTATTTGATTCCTGTAGGTAGTCTGTATATTTGAAGCTTGTTAATTATTATCTCATGAAACTTAGAGCAGGCTCAATGTCATTTTTTTGCAGGTAGAAATAAGTCATCTATGAATAAAGAGATATTTTTCATACGAGTATTTTAGCCACTGGCTTTGTTTCTTGTATTTTTCAGTTATGATCTGAATTAAAAGAATCATTTGGCCTATTATCATTTGTGCTCCGAAAAGCTACAATATTTCGGAGTAATTAACAAAGAAGATTCTGCAGAAAAAGCAGTTGCTCTCTTTCCTTAGACCATATTTAGATGGACCCTAGAAGAGACCTGGCACCTCTTGTGATGACCGAGGATGAAATGAGAAACTCATTCCTGGCAGGTTGGCTCTCAGAGTTCCTAGCTATGTGAGAAGTATCATTTTTCAGGAGGCGGATACCATGTTGCCTGGCTCATTCTGTCAAATGACCTGCTGCCCTCAAACCTTCAAGGAACAAGATTGTCTCAGGGATGTCTTTCCAATGAGCTTTTTCTTAGGGATTTACTTAGTTTCTTTGCCTTGCTAGCAGCCTTGGGGAGGCCCTGTAGAAGGAAGATGGGAGAGGAGAAGGGAGGGGGAGGGGAAAGGGATGTGAAGGTATTCCTGATGGTTGAGGTGGGGAGAGGTAGGCGTGAACGTCTGCCATGAAAAAGCCAAGTATCAGGTGAGTTTGATTTCTGAAGGGTATTCCTATAATGTACCTTGTAATGAAGACACTGATGTCATCGGATGTATTTTGGAAGGGATTGCGATGGACTGAATGTTTCTGTCTCCTCAAACTTTGTAAGTTGCAATCCTAATCGTCAAGGTGATGGTATCAGGAGGTGGGCACTTTGAGAGGTGATTAGGCCACGTTGGGGGTGGGGGGCGCTTTGTGAATAGGATTTTGTCCTTATTAAAAAAAAAGGCCCCAGGGAGCTCCTGCCTCTTCCACCACATGAGGACACAATAAAAAGATGGCTGTCTGTGAACCCAGAAGAGTGTTCTCACCAGACACCAAATCTGCTAGTGTCTTGATTTTGGACTTTCCAGTCTCCAGAACTATGGAAAATAAATTTCTGTTGTTTATAAGCCACCTAGCCTCTAATATTTTGTTGTAATAGCCTAAATAGACCAAGACAGAGTATTTGATAACAATTTGTGTATGAAAATGTTTTTTTTCTCATTCAATCAACCTTGGATATTTAACTCTACAAATGTACCTGTTTCACTTGTTAAATATGGTATGATTCAGATTAAAACTATGGACACCTGCTTTGCCAGACTGGCGTTAGAGGCAGGAGTTGGTGTCAGACACAATAGGTTGCTCCTGTAGTTTCTGACAGGGGAAGGAAAGTTGGGTTACATTGGATGCTTTGTTGGAAAACAACCTAAAATCAAAGGGATGGTATTCTTTGCAGAGCTTTGGTACAGCTTTCTCATCTTGCAAAATAAAAAGTCTGCATTTACAGGGTGCCATAGTTTAGCTACTTGTAGTAGATTGGTTTATGGATAAAGGGCATCATGTTACTCCTAAGGCACAATTCCTTAGAATGGTGAGGAAGGCAGGTAAGAGAATTTTAAATTATCACAAATGATTTCATGTCATCAAGGATTTAGTGGTACTAGCACTTTGAGTTCACTTAAGACTTTGCTGTTGAAAGTATCTGAATCCTTCCTGGACTGGGTAGGTTTGTTTCTGTTGGATTCTAGTTTGTAAGTGGTTTCTCTTCTGTGATGGAGAAAGGCAGGTGTCAGTGGAAAGGAAATAGGTTTTAAGGTGAATTTCTTCCATCAGCAAACCTGCCCCAAGGCTAATCAGAGATTACTGCACTGTCCTCGGGCTCTGTTCACTTCTTTATTTTATTTTTTTTAGATTTTATTTATTCATGAGACAGAAAGAGAGAGCGAGAGATGCAGAGACATAGGCAGAGAGAGAAGCAGGCTCCACGCAGGGAGCCTGATGTGGGACTGGATCCTGGGACTCCAGGATCACGCCCTGGGCTGAAGGCAGATGCTCAACCGCTGCACCCAGGGATCCCTCTGTTCACTTCTTTTACTTTACCTGTTCACACTTTGTTGGTGAGCATGAGAATCTAGGCCCACCTGGCACACAGAAGATTCTAAATGTTTATTTCATGTGCTCAAATTCCTTCTTCTCTCTCTAGGCCAAACTAGATTTTCTAAAGCCTTTGGTCATCTATTTCTTACAAAGTCATGACTCTCAAAATTTTACTGTTTTTCCTCCCTCCTGTCTTCATTTGATCAGTTCATTTCTTAGGTGCTTTTGAGTCAGGATATCAGGATCCCAGATTTTGTATGCCAGTAATGAGTTGTGTCGTTTAACGTTCCTAAGGAGTTTCGTGTTTTTCTTTTCTTTTCTTTTCTTTTCTTTTCTTTTCTTTTCTTTTCTTTTCTTTTCTTTTCTTTTCTTTTCTTTCTTTTCTTTCTTTTTCTTTTTCTTTTTCTTTTCTTTTCTTTCTCTTCTTTCTTTCTTTCTTTCTTTCTTTCTTTCTTTCTTTCTTTCTTTCTTTCTTTCTTTCTTAATAAAAATAAGTAAACAAGATTGTCTCTTGTAGCACAGGATCCTTTTATACTAGCGAGGCCCTGAGAACCCTTATTCCTAAGATTTTATTCTTTGGTGTCCCTACCCCCTTAAACAATTTCATAAACTCTTTTGTAGTAACTCTTACCTACTATTATAATCTTCGATGACTTCATACACCTATGTTTTGGCTTGATTGAACACAAAATGGTGATTCTCATAATGTCTTTTTGGGGTGGCTCATTAGTACTGCTCTGGATGATTGAGTGCCAGGGTACACAGTCTGAAGCCTCTGACCTGGTGCTCACCAAATTTTTTTTCTGATGTTTGACAATTGTGAATGACTGTAGTTTTAATGAATGACTTTCTGATCTTAACTTTGAAAGTAATAATAGCAACTAATATGTTTCCTAATATGAGTTTGTTACTTTACATGGTCTACTTCATTTAATCCTCTCCTAAGCCCTGTGAGGTAGATATTAATTTTCCCAATATTTTACAGCTGACACTAAGGATTGAGAATTTAGGAGATGTGCCTAGCTTGACACAGCTTAAAATAGAAAGGTAGGCATTTGGAACCAGTTTTGTTGATCTCCTAGTAATTTTGGTGATCTGTTTTAAAGTAGCTATCATGAGATCACGTTGTATATCTACCATAATTCCTTTAACCATCTCCATATTGTTGTTGGACATTTAGGCTGTTTACAGTTTATGTGTATAATTCTTTCAAATCCTGATGACTTCCTAAGGAATATTTTTTAGAAGTGGCATTTCTAAGCCCAAAATGGTAAATATTTTAGCATTCCTGGGAGATACAAATTGCCAGATTGGTGTCTAGAAAGATTATATCCATTTGTACTTCCTTATCAGCATGCAGATTATTATCGTTTGAGGAAATTTTTGCTTTGCAAGTTGGAAAAAAGTTACTGTTGTAATATATGTTTTTATTATTATTCACGATGAACTTGTTTCAAATATTTACTAATCATTTGTATTTTACTTTCTGTGAATTCATGTATGTTTTCTTATTGGAAGAGCTTCCAGCATCTTTTTGGTAAGAAAGTGGTGACCTTTGAATTTTTTTTTTTAAATGCAGAATGGTCATGTTTTAGTCAGTTTCTTGGGTCCTGTGTTTGCACTTTATATTTCTTTCTGCTTTCAGCCTCCCTCCCACAACCTGAGTCATCATCACCAGGCAGAAAGCTTCTCAGATTCTATACGGTGGAAGGGATGCAGTCAAGAGGATGAAGTAGTATAATATCCTGACTTTATTATGCAGAATGAGGCAGAGAGAAAGCGCTGGGAGGAAGTTTTAGGAATTAAGATTGAATGGATTTTTATGATGGAAAACTCAGAGACAGAGCCTAAATTCTTATATTGTTTCTCTGAATGTTTGGTTAAAAGTGACTTATTAGACATTAGTCATTAGGGAAATAGAATTCAAAGCCACAGTAACATACCACCCCACACTCATTAGAAAGAAAGAGAGAGAGAAAGGAAGGAAGGGAAGAAGGAAGGAACGAACAAACAAATGTTGGTGAGGATGTGAAGAAATTGGAACCCTGTGCATTGGTGGTGGGAATATAAAGCATATAGCCACTGTAGAAAATAATTTGGAATATCTTCAAAAAATTAAAAATAGAATTACCACATAATGAGCAATTCCACTTTTGGTATATGCCCAAAAGAATTGAAAGCAAGAGTCTCAAAGAGATATTTGCGCACTTAATATTCTTAGCAACATTATTCACAATATCCAAAAGGTTGAAGCAACCCTAGTGTCCATCGGTAGATGAATGGACAAACAAAATGTGTTATGTACATTCAATAAAATACCATTCAGCCTTAAAAAGGAAGGAATTCTGACACATGCTAAAGCATGGATGAACCATGAGGACATTCTGCTCAGTTGAATAAGCCAGTTGTAAAAAGACACTGTATGATTACACTTATATGAGGTACCTAGTGTAGTCGGATTCATAGAGCTGGAAAGGTTGCCAGGGGCTAAAGAAAGGCGGCAATGGTGAGTTATTGTTTCATGGGTATATATGTTTCATGGGTATATTTCATTTTTGCAAGATGAAAGGGTTCTGGAGATGGATTTGATTGGTTGCTCCATGTGAATGTACTTAATTCAACTGTACGCTTAAAAATTAAGATAGTCTTATTTATTTATTTTTTTTAATTTTTATTTTTTTTTATGATAGTCACAGAGAGAGAGAGAGAGAGAGGCAGAGACACAGGCAGAGGGAGAAGCAGGCTCCATGCACCGGGAGCCTGATGTGGGATTCAATCCTGGGTCTCCAGGATCGCGCCCTGGGCCAAAGGCAGGCGCCAAACTGCTGCGCCACCCAGGGATCCCTAAGATAGTCTTATTTAATTTTAATTTTACCATCTTACCACATCTTTACCACAACTAAAAATAAAAAAAAAAAAATAAGATTCACTGACTTTAAAAAGTCACTTACTTGAAATAACTGGTTTCATTTTCTAGTCTTGACAATTTTCTAGGTAGGAACAAACATCCCAGTCCTCTTGATCTCAATTTCATCAGGTACTATTTTGCTTCTGTGTTGGTTTTCTTGTAAAATGCATCAGCCGCTTGTGGACCAGGAGAGCCCTCCTCTCCAGAATCACCTGGCATGGTTTGGTGGGAGGTGAGGAGTGATGGAAGGAAGGTTAAAGTCCAGAGAATACTTAAGTACCCTGGGCCTTTTGGGAAGGTACTTCAGCCAAACAACTTCCTTCAGTCTATGCATTAATATGACAACTTAATAACCTGTAAATAGGCAGGTACAGAAGGGAATACAGAGAAGCAGAGGATCCAGCTCTAGAATTAAAGTAAAGGCATCCCAGTGAGTTCATAATCCATTTAAAACAAACCAGGATGATAGGATACAATTCTAGTAAGGTAGGTGGCCTAGGCCACAGATAGATCCAATGGAAGCTCTTCTGGGGAAGATCAGATTTGACCCTTTTCTCTTTCAGTTTAAATTTACATCTGTTTTTATTAGCAAATAATTTAAATACTTGAAAATGTGAATATGATTTTACTCAAATGCTGCATACTATAAGGTAATTGGTAGTAAGCACAGGCAGGCACATATTATTGAAAAGTAGTTTTCAAAGTTTATGCTAATGTTTGTTCATTGTCCAAAACATTGCTTTCTATAACTCATCTATGAGAAAATTTGAGGGCAGTTCTTTTTGTTTTAAGGAGAACTATCTTTTTCTCACTACTAGCCTTCAAATGGACTTCTCTTGGGCAGCCCGGGTGGCTCAGCAGTTTAGCGCTGCCTTCAGCCCAGGGCCTGATGCTGGAGACTTGGGATCGAGTCCCACCTCGGGCTCCCTGCATGGAGCCTGCTTCTCCCTCTGCCCGTGTCTCTGCCTCTCTGTGTGTGTCTCATGAGTAAATAAATAAAATCTTTAAAAACAAAAACAAAAAAACAAAATGGACTTCTCTTGAACCCCACTCCTGCTTCCCATTCCTGCTTTTGCTTTTATTACCTCAGAATTGGATTGTGGGGGCTGTTTTGGTGGGGGTCGGGTTAGAGATAACACAAATGGTCTTTCAATACCGGAAAATACATTCCTTTACTAGGTAAGCTTGTTCACACAGTGACCTCGGAATAACTTTTGTTTGTGACTTGTCAGTGTCTGTATAAATGTCACATCTTATCTTTGAGGTTTTTCAGGTTACAAAGGTATTGTTGCTGTGCTGAAGCTGTGATTGGGATGCTGTCTCTCCCCCATTTTCTCCTTCCCCTTTTTTTTCTTTCTCCCTCTCTCCTCCCCTTCCTTTCTTCTCACCACTGGTATCTTTAAAAACACAAGAAGATCTTGAGAGCAGAGGAACAGTGTAGCGGTAAAAGTTGGGGGTTGGCAATGGAGAAAACCATCTAAAGTCTTAGTCTGTGGCACTTTGGCAAGTATCAGAGTAAAAGCTGCCAGCTAGTCTAAGTGGCTCTGTAGATCTTGTCTTCATTGATCACCGTTTCAAAGCAGAATAAAGTGACTTGGTGGTTTAAGCAGAGTAGCAGTTTCAGACACAATAGCTTGAGTAAAGGGAAATTGAGAACCAAGCAATCAGTTGCTTAGCCATTATGGGGATTAAGAGAATAGAAGGGCTTTATTCTCAGTGGGTGTGTATATTTTTGAGTATGTGGGTAGATTCAAGGGTGACCATATGTTCAAACTGTTACTGTTTCATACATTTATTGCAATTAATTACAAATGTAGTACATTCCTAATTCCTAGAATCTAAAAGAAAATGGATGGGATATCACAAAGATTATGGAACTTGGGTTAAAATCCAAACAAACACTGCCCTTGATCAGCTATATAGTAGTGGGCAGCAGATAATCTGAAATTTGATGTCCTCATTTGTAAAATGGGGAATGTGATATTGGAAGTCTCTCTGTGAAAATCTATTTAAGCAGGACTCAGTAAAAACTGGTTCTTAAAAATACACATTGTATCAAAAACGATTGATATTTAGTCCTTGAGAAGTAACATTCTGTAATGTGATTTAATGTGTTAGGTGTGTGGAGGGGGTGGAGAGAGGGTGCAGTTTGTAGGGGCAGAAGGACCTGTTTATATATTTGATCCTGAAACTGGAGATTTACTTCTGTTGAAGCGTAAATATTTAGAGTTTTAGGCAGGCATCGAAGCCCTAATCCTTTCAGCACTCTGCCTATTTAGGGAATGCTTCCTTAGCCTTTTCTTCTCAACTGTTAATATTGATGTGGATTTTAGGGCAGAGATTTGCTTGTGTTTGGTGACAGAAAACCATATTTCTAATGGTGGGATTTTGGACAAGTGATGGGCAGCTGTGTACCACTTGGAGCCTGAAGCTCTCTCTCTCAGGGGGGCTGTGCCTTTGGAGTGGGCCCAGGGAGACGGTCTTTCTGTGGCTGGACTTTGCTTGGGAAGCTGCCATTTAGTGGAGGGATGTCTTAGGCAAGTATCCCAGTCTCCAACTGCCCCATCTGGCCCCAACGTCCTTGTTTTATTGCATGTCGACTCAAGGGAAAATTGGTTGGGTGTTCAGTTACTGGTAATGACAAAGATCAAGTTGGCCATTTTTATTGATATAAGGACTTGGGCTGAATTCTAGCCATGCCACTTACAGCTACAGATTACTGAATCTCTCCATGTTTAGTTTCCAACTCAGAGGGTTGTTGCAAGAATTAAATGAGATAATGCAAGTATTGTGTTTAGAGCAGTGCCTAGTGATGGAAGTAGTTTCTTCTAGTTCTTCAAGTTTAGTCACAGTGCACACACGTGTCTCCCCCTGCCCCCAAATCACTTTCTGAGTGATTGTTGGAGCCCTGATTTCCAGAAATTTCCAGGCTTTGTCATTAGATTCTGAAAGCCTTTACTGGCATTACCTTTGTGTCATGAACATGTATAGAACAATAGACCCCATTCTTGCTTTTTACTGATTGGGTTTGGGTTTTTCCTTCCCTATTATATTCTCTGTCTCTCTCCCTGTCTCTTTCCTTCCAAGAAATATTCTGAATCTTCCAATTGTGGGCAGAAAACAACTGTTAGCTGTTTGGTAAAGAACTGGGCCATGTCCACCTCACGCTCATGTAAAGCACTTTGCTGAGATTGTATATTACATTTAGATGGCTCAGAAATATTTTTTTCTAATAAGAGTCTCCTAGAAAAAGGAAAGCCTTGAGAATATTTGTCAGTTTCTTTCAGAATTGTAACCCTAGTGGATTGTCTTGATTTGATCGTTATTAAGAAAAAAAATCAGTCTAGCATCCCTGGGATTATCTTTACGAAAATGCAGACATTCAAAATTTGCTGAAAATAACAAATGTACTTATTTTTTCTGTAAGAGAAACAAAGCACCTCAAATTTGAACTTGCATTGGTGTGAATATGCAAGTTAGTTTAGAAGGTGGTTGCAGCTCCTTTTAGTATAGGCACTTTTTCTGGCTCTAAACCACTTAAAAATAATTTGTAAGTAGTTTGCTGTGAAAATAATTTAACAAGCCTGTTAATTTTTTTAGGCATTGATAGAGGGTATCGTAGGATGATCAAATATGACATTTGTCTTGGATTGTATTTTGAATGAGGAAGTAAGGCAAAAATGAAACCACAGTGCTATAGAATGACAAATTACCCAAAACTGCTATTTTAATTCAGTAGTAGTTTAATAGAGTCAAAGAGTTTCTACTTAGAAAGGGAATTGAAAACTCACTTAAAAATGTATGAGTCTGTTGTATGTCAGACATAGTGATCAGCCAAATTGGGGGGATGGTGTTGGGAGACAGGGTGCATGCAATAAGGGGTGCATTACCTTTAGATTAAAAAATAAAATAGGATCGACTAAAAGTTGATCTGCTTTTTATTAGCACCATGGAAAGCTAATTCTAAACATAGAATGGTAGAGTGTGAAAAGACCCATCTTTGGGGTGCCTGGCTGGCTCAGTTGGATAAGCATCCCGGTCTTGGTTTCAGCTCAGGTCATGATCTTAGGGTTGTGACTTGAGCCCCGTTGTCGAGTTCCCGGCTCAGTGCAGAGTCTGCTGAAGATTCTCTCCTCCCTCCCTCTCTCTGCTCACCCTGCTTGTGCTCTCTCTGTCTAAAATAAATAAATAATATCTTAAAAAAAATTACCTGTCCTCACCAGGGCACACTGCTCCTACCACTGGCCGTGCTCCCAGCCTCTTGGAACACCACTGCCAGAGGCTGGTTTAGGGCACAGGTGTTCTGAAAGCCACCCTTTGAGAAATACTGGCCGAGTTAAGAATCTTTACCTCCCATTTTATATTTTAGGATTCTGAAGCCCATGGAGATGAAGTGACTCGTCCCGTCCCCCCCCCCCCCCCCCCCCCCCCCGGGGCCTGGCCCAGCCTGCGCTCAATTGGTTTCAGTTAATCTGGGGCTGGCCTGGGAACGCCTCAGTCCAGAAAAAACTGGAACAGTTGTTCACCTCACCTGCCTGTTGGCCCTGTCGGGCCTGTGCTTGCTCTGCTCCTCAGCCAGGGGTGTTCCGGTGAAAATGACAGCTCTGCGTCTCCCCAAGGGCGAGTGAGGGTGGGTAGGAGGAAGCTTCCGTGGGGATGCCCGTGCTGTCTGCCCCCTGAAGTGCACCACATTCCGAGGCCTTTTTTTTTTTTTTTTGATAAAGGGAATGGAAGGGCTCTTGGTGAAGTGTGGATTGGCACTCTGGGGGGCAGACCTCAGGGCTCGGACAGCCAGGGCCAGGCCCGGGGTCTCCTCCCGGGCACATGGATCCTGTATCGCTGCATCACACGCACCGTGGTGTTTTGCTCCCACCTCCACCCCTACTTGGGTGGCTGCCTGCAGGATTGTCCGGGGACTGGGGAAGAGAATGTGCATAGGTGTGTGAGGGGTGGTTTTTACCAGGCAGTTCTTTCTAAGGAGCATTCTTGCCATCAAATGGTTTTCTGATGTTCATGGTTCTGTTGAGCTTTACACCGTGTAGTGCTTCCTTCGCTCGTGGTAGGTACCTGTGGTGCATTTGAAGTAACTGGGCTCCTGCAATAACGAGTGCAGTGAACTGTATCTTAAGGGTTGAACGAGGGAAATGTTTAGACATTTCAGGGCTCAGACATTGCTTTGCTCAGAGCTAGGCTTCGGCTTGGGTCTCAAGCCAGTAAACGGCTTGCAGTGACAGTGTGCGTGCCCCCCAGTCGGCCTCCGCCTTGGGCTAGAGTCAGCCACGTAAGATTTATGACCGCAGCTTATCCCTCCTTTGAACTGCTAGCTCCTTTTTGCTTAGCACTTCCATAATATTCTGTTTAGCTCTTCCTCTTGCTCAGAGCCTCCTCTGTGTTCAAATCCAAGGTGATAGCTTGAGCAAACTGTATCTCCTGATTGGTTGACCACCTTATACCATTTGGTCCCGAGCCCTGGAGTTACCAGCCCTTCTGCTATTCCTCCCATTTCCCAGGGCACTAGCAAGTTTGGGCCAAATCCATATAAAAGGATAGTTAATAAGGGCTATCAGCTTTCCCTCAGCTTATTTAATTTTTTTGTGTTAAAAAATAATATGTCATAAATGTTCTTTTTTTGTTTTCAAAACTAACTTCATGGTTTTAGACTTTTTTTTTTTTCTGATTAGAAAAAGAAAGAAATAGAACTGGTTAAGTTCCACAGTTGTTGATTGTGGATTATTGTTTGGCAAGAGTTGAAGATGATAATTATGTTCCATATAAAGCAGAACCAAACCTGGTTGGCCTTTCTCTCAATCAATATCCATTTTATTTTCCAGCCAATGTCTAATTCTTTACTCAGGGGTCAAATCTATGGATTCTTTAACATTGTCTAAAGCTTTTCTGAATTGGATGCATTTAACTACTAGAAACTTCTTATGCCCTGTTTTAAAAGCCAACCTAAAAGAGCCAGGAAGCTGCTCTGCATGGGAACTGCTAAAGTACGTAGCGTATGAGGATACATTTTGGGAGTTGACACAGATTATACTTAATATTTGCAGGTGAAGCTAACCACAGGCTTTTTTTTTGGCCTTGAGGCTCAGTGTTTAGATTTGTGGAGAGAGTGAGACCTAGAGAGAGAGAGAGAGAGAGAGAGAGAAACACACTCTGCTATGTGTGTATAACAAAAGGGAGCATAGGACTCTGACTTTGGCTTAAAATCCTGTCTTGGTGGAACCCTAGTTCAGCAAATACATCCATTAGTAAACTCAGCACTCACATGTGCCATCATCACTTGGGTAGCAAACATTCATATAGTATTTCTAGAGAAGTATTTTATTTTTCCTGAAACAAACTTTTTCTTTTTTGTAGTGGGAAGATAAGAGACGACCTTAATTCCTAATCTATGCACCAAAGTCCAATATTGACTTTAAGGTTATTGGTTCCTTATGAAGGAACTTTGGTACTTACCACCACATGCAATGCCATCTTTCTCGTAAGGTTGTGCACATGCTGGGATAAATGTGTTTATGTACAAAATCTGATTAGTGTTTGGTTATACAATTGAATAAATTAAAGCAATTATTTGGAAAGGAATGAGAAGAACATGTGAGAAAGTGAGAGAGAGAGAGAACCAAAATCAAAACACCCCTTTTCTTTCTCACCTTATGTAGTTACTTAGAATGTTTTCTAAGAATAGGCATTAACAAAGGGAGAAAAATATGCTATCTTTACATCTTTTTTTAAAAAACAAGGATATTAAGCAGGGGATAAGTGAATAAGTTAGTTGAAATGCTTCTGTTTTCTGTTCCTTGAATGTGGAAAGTTTGAAGATTTGTGGTTTGAGACAATGAAATCAGAGCTATCATATGCTTGGGATTTTAAAAAAGCCATGTATTTTGAATACTAAGTAGTTATGATCTAGAGAAACTGTATTTGTTTTGAAAATACATTTTTTAAGCGGGGGAGGGGCAGAAGGAGAGGGGGAGAAAGAATAGGCTCCATGTTCAGTGCTCAACCCTGAGATTATGACTTGAGCTGAAATCAAGAGTCAGGTACTTAACCGACTGAGCCACCCAGGGGCCCTGAAAATAGTATCTTTAAGACTTGCTGTGTTTGTATTTTTAAAATTATACTCACCCTAAAAGCATGTAACTTCTTCTTTTTTTTTTTTTTTTTTTTAAGATTTTATTTATTCATGAGAGACACACAGAGAGAGGCAGAGGCATAGGCAAAGGGAGAAGCGGGCTCCCTGCAGGGAGCCCAATGTGGGCCTTGATCCCAGGACTCTGGGATCATGACCTGAGCCCAAGGTTGACGCTCAACCCCTGGGCCACCCAAGCATCCCAAAAGCATGTGACTTCTGATGTACATTTTCCTTAGTTAAGCCCATGTTTGATTATATATTCTATTCCATTTGTTCATCTTTCTTCTTCAGGAATACCAGTTATAATGTTAGATTTCTTTAGTCTGTCTTTCATATCCACCTGTTCTCTATTATCATTTAAATAATTTTTCCATGTGGTTTTATTAATTTTTCTCTAGCCTATATAACAGGCTTCTCTTTCATTCATGTTTATCTTTTTTTTTTTTCTGTTGCTTTTCATGTTGTTTAATCTTAATCTTTACCTTCTCTTCTAAGGCTATGTCCATTTGTAATGTTTTTTGTACTTTTATAATCACTTTTCTGAACTCTAGTATCTCTTCTTTGACTTTTATTTTTTTGAAAAGTGATCATGTAACCTGCAATTGCTTTCAAATTTTTATTTGAAGATCTCCTATGTTCCTGTGGGTATTTTCATTTGCTTTCTACTTGTTATTATTTAGTGATTTTTATGCCTATATTGTTCAGGGTCCTACATATGTCCTTTAGTCCAAATCACAGAAAATACCATATCATTTTTTGCTTATTTCTATGAAGGAGGAGATATTGTAAAGTCAGCTTGTTAACATTTCTTACTGCATTTGGACTTACAGCATAATTGAATGGCTTTATTTTTTTTTTAAGATTTTGTTTATTTATTTGACACAGAGAGAGAGAAAGTGCACAAGCAGGGCAAGTGGGCAAGGGAGAAGTAGCTCCCCACTGACCAGGGAGCCTGATGGGGGGCTTGATCCCAGGACTCCTGGATCATGACCTGATCGAAGGCAGATGCTTAACCAACTGAGCCACCCCGGTGCCTCTGAATGGTTTTCTATAAAAATAATATGAGAGTGACTGGGTAGCTCCATTGGTTCAGTGGCTGACTCTTGGTTTAGTCTCAGGTCATGATCTCCTGGGTGTGAGATCGAGCCCCCGCATTAGGCTCCTTGCTCAGTGGAAAGTCTGCAAGGATTCTCTCTCCCTCTCCCTCTGCCCCTCTCTGCCCCTCCCTGCCCCGGCCTCCCCATCACTCTCTCTGAAAATAAATAAATAAACCTTTAAAAAATATATTTTTTATTGTTGAAACCTTCAGTATTTTGTAATTACCATTTCCTGAGTCTGAAATGTTCAAATGGCCATAGCATGGCAGTTATGTACAAAGTTTTCAGAGCCTTTTTGAGCTCTGTGGTATGACTGTATTTTTTCCAAATTATGCATGCTGGAGATAATGGGGTTTTCACACTAATTTTGAATGGGACTTCTGAATTTTTCCTTTTGTGTTTTGGAAATGTAAAACACAATGTACAGTGACTCTCTTGCTGTGCTATTATCCTGGTGGTAACTTTGTAATTTCTAATCTATTAATTTTAATTTGTGGATTTTTGAATGTTCAGTGTTTAACATGATTAATTATGCTACAAATCAACTAGTATTTGAAACATTTTGAACATTTAAACATATAAAACCTCTTATTCCATTTTAAAAATTACTTAAAGAATTTCCTAGTGTTGTATGTTTATAATTTCAGAAGTAAACTCCCATGGTGGAAAAAAAGCAAAAATTTTTCATTTTCACTATTTTCTCAATTCAGCTCTCTTCCCTAGATGTGACTAGTATTAGCAGTTGATATGTATATTTTTTCAGAACCTTTTCTTTTTTTTTTCTTAAGATTTTATTTATTTATTCACGAGAGACACACAGAGGGAGAGAGAGACAGAGAGAGACAGAGAAGAGAGAGACAGAGACAAAGGCAGAAGGAGGAGCAGGCTCCATGCAGAGAGCCCAACGTGGGACTGGATCCCGGGTCTCCAGGATCAAGCCCTGGGCTGAAGGCGGCGCTAAACTGCTGAGCCACCTGGACTGTCCCCAGAACCTTTTCAATGCATTTACCTACCTACCTACCTACCTACACACATGGAAACACAGTTTGTTTAAAACATTAATGGTATACTCTAAGTTCTGTCCTGAAACTTTTTTTTTCACTTAATATTGCATCTTGAAGATTTTCCATGTGGTTGGTGGATATAGAGCCACTTTATTCTTTTTATTGTAATGGCATAGTATCCCATTGTTTGGATGCTTCATAGTTCATTTAACTGTTTTTCTCTGAATGCTGTTGGAAACAATTCTATAACATCATTCTTGTAGAGAATTATTTTTACTTAGGTGTATTTTCATAAGTAAACATGGAAGCAGAATTTCTAAGTCATATGATATACAAAGTTAAAATTTATTTAATGCTACCAAAACCTTTGAGAAAAATCATGTTTCCCAGTACCCTCGCAACACCAAAAGAGAAAATCTTTCCATCCTGATGTAACTTGCTGCAAATATGAAGTAATTTTGTCAGACTGCCCTAATCTATACAGAAAACAGTTGTTTTAACATGATGATATATCCAAGGAACAGCAGGTTGGGACTCTGGCTGGGAAGGAAATTTAATAGTATCTGCCATGAAGACATTTTCACTTTATTTTTTTTAATTAGAGAAATGGGAATAATAATCATAAGTTACAATGAGAACTTAAGTTTGTAGTTTTGAACTTTGTGGCATCTACTACAACCATTTCTTTAACAAACCTTTTTCTCGGGATCCCTGGGTGGCTCGGCGGTTTGGCGCCTGCCTTTGGCCCAGGGCGCGATCCTGGAGACCTGGGATCGAGTCCCATGTCGGGGTCCCAGTGCATGGAGCCTGCTTCTCCCTCTGCCTGCGTCTCTGCCTCTCTCTCTCTTTCTCTCTCTCTCTCTCTGTGACTATCATAAATAAATAAAAAATTAAAAAAACAAAAACAAAAACAAACCTTTTTCTCTTGTGTTTACACCCTTTCCAACTCATTGCCTTTGGCTTACTTAGGTAATAAGACTGGTGAATGTATTGTTACATTCTTTACAACAAATAAAAGGCAGTTACTGGTTTATTAAATGTTACTATCTTGTGCAAGAAATCATGAAGCAGGGAAATCTCTTGTATGAAGTTTCCTAATCATTTATTATCTAAGTAGTTACTTTATGATTCATCTCCTCTGACAGAAAAACTTTCAGTCAACAAATAATAAGATTCAACAAGTAAACCAGGAATCTAGAACTCAAGAGAAGATTTAATCAATACATTGATTTAAACATTGATTACATTAAAATTGATTATAGGGACGCCTGGGTGGCTCAGTGGTTGAGTGCCTGCCTTCCAGCTCAGGGCGTGATCCTGGAGTCCCTGGATCAAGTCCCATATCGGGCTCCCTGCATGGAGCCTGCTTCTCCTGCCTGTATCTCTGCCTCTCTCTCTGTGTGTCTCTCATGAATAAATAAATAAAATCTTTAAAAAAAAAAACTTGATTATATTCTTTATTGTAGCCAACTGTCCATAGCATCCTACCTCCTAGTTACCATGTTATCTCATTATGCCTTTCTGTTTAGGGAAAAGGTGTGTTCTTACACCTGCAGAATGGCAATTGTTAAATTTTTTTAACTATGTAATATTCAAATATACAAAAAGCTAAAAAAATAATGCCATGAACATTCTTTTGCTCACCACCTGAAATTCAGTAATTAATGTATTTTACTGTATTTTTTCTTTTTTTTCCCGTACATGCAATGTAAATTGCAGATATTATGACACATCACACTTAAGTACTTGAACATACATCCTTTGTCTAAGGATAAAGACATTCCAGGATAGCTTTATAAAAGTAGCTCTTTGAAAATGAATTTTATATTGTAGAATTTATGTATTTTTGAAAATCTTTGAAATATATAGTTTCAAAGCTGTAGGAAAGTTATTTATGGATTTGGTTAAATTATAAGGTAAAGGAAGACCATAAATTTCGATTCAATGACTAAATTTAATATATAAAAAATAAGGCTAGAAGTGATACTTTATTGAAATATGTGTAGGTTATTATATGCAGTATTTTGCTTGGTATTTCATGGAAGTTGTGTCCAAGGGCTTGAGCTGGGAAACCATACGTTTATAAGAAGTAGCTAAGTAATTATTCCTGAATAATGTTTCTTGGCTTTAAAAAAAATCAATGTAAAGCACATTGACTTATAAATCAAGTTGTTGGATTCATTTACATCAAACATTTCTGAAGATTACTGGCTCCTGCCCCTGGTGTAGTGTTTACAGTTCTTTGGGTCATGTTTGGTCTTGCAGCATGGTAGCTTCAAGTCTCCACATCAGACAAGCAGGGTATGGTTACCCCCTCAGAATGCACGTTCAGACTCATTGTTGCTCCTGGCTAAGTGAGTACAAGGCATTGAGTTGGAAAGGATTTGAATATATAAGATATACATTTGTTAAATAAAGGTCACAGTAGATGTTGCAAGGTTAAAATTATAAGCTGAAGTAAGTTTGTATTTTATAATTACTATATTTCCCATTTCTCAGGTACAGAAGGAAAGTAGCAAAAGAAGTTAGCTCATCTCCCCCAAACCAATTCTTGGACAGAAGGACTTTCAGCTTCAAGCTGCTGCATTAACTGTGCTCCTCTCTAGAATCTTCTTCTTCTTTTTTTTTTTAAAGATTTTATTTATCTATTTATTTTGAGAGAGAAAAAGTACATGTGAGTTGAGTGGGGAGAGGGGCAGAAACGGGGGAAGAGAATCTCAAGCAGACTCCACACTGAACACGAAGCCAATGTAGGGCTCCATCTCACCACCCTGAGATTATGACCCGAGCAAAAATCAAGAGTCGGAGGCTTAACCAACTGAGCCAGCCAGGCACCCCCAGAGAATTTTCTTTTTCTTATCATTCTATTATCATCATCTTGCCCTGTATAATTCTTGGGAAGGAAACTGATGCTAAAAAGTCAATACATGCTTATTTTTGGAAGAACTGTCAAATGGTAAAATATGGCATCAGGTGAAAACTAAAATTCCCTCCTCACAAAAGACCATTTGCATATATTTTCTGGACAATTTTCTATGCATATCCAAACATCTGTATCTTTCTATAAATGTTATTTAATGCAAACTATATACTTTCATACTTTTTCAATTCAGCGATTTTGTGGACTTTTAACATATATACATAAAAAACATATATAATACACAAAATATATTTTTTATAATTTATTTAACCTGTCCCCTATCATTGTATCTTTAGGTCATTTCCAGTTATACAGTGTTTTTTTTTTTTTTTTAATTTTTATTTATTTATGGTAGTCACACAGAGAGAGAGAGAGAGGCGCAGAGACACAGGCAGAGGGAGAAGCAGGCTCCATGCACCGGGAGCCCGATGTGGGATTCGATCCCGGGTCTCCAGGATCGCGCCCTGGGCCAAAGGCAGGCGCCAAACCGCTGTGCCACCCAGGGATCCCCAGTTATACAGTGTTAAAAGCAATGCTACAATGGCTGTTTTTGTACCCATGTGTTTATTTACATATGAATTACTTAAGGATATATTATTAGTGTGGAGTTGTTGGGTTATTTTGAATTTTGATAGGTATTGTCAAGTTCTCCTAGGTGGTTGCATCTGTTCATATTCCTGCTAATTAAGGAAAATTTCTAATATGTGTGATTGAGTTTTCAAATGTTTGCCAATTGACTATGTATCAATTGAAATATGATCATTGAAATATGGTATCATTTGAATTTATCCTTATTTTTAAGTGAAATTAAGCACATTTTCATATGTTTAAAGCTGTTTGTTTTTAGTTTTCTATGAATTATGTGATATTTTTGTCTTGTGGAGGGGCTGTTTGTTGATTTATACAGGCTTTCTATGCAAAAATAAATTAGCTGTCTTTCATGTATACTGTAAACATTTCTTATGTTTTTTTAATATGTCTTTTTAACTTTATGATTTTTTTTCAGGCTGAATATTTTAGTTTTTTCTGGGGATTGTAATTACTGTCTTCCCTTTAGAGTACTTCCTCTTGCACTTGTCAGTTTCCCCAGAAAACAGCCCTTCTCCCACCTGCCTGAAGGTGGTGAGTCTGCGACCCACGTGTTGAGAGCTGAGCAATAAGATGGAACTGACGGTCCTATTTGGTTTGCAGATTTTCACTTAATCCACTTTTATTTATTCATGAAAGATAGAGAGGCAGAGACATAGGCAGAGGGAGAAGCAGGCTCCCTGCAAGGAACCTGATGCAGGACTCGATTCTGGGACCCTGGGATCATGACCTGAGCCAAAGGCAGACTCTCCACTGGATTTAAGTGATCTTGTTTTGGTCACTGTGTGCTTAATGTCCCAAAGGTCAGATCTTCTGTGACTTAGACTTTCCTGGCGTAAACCACTCCTCCTCTGCTGGGGCTGGGGAGACCGGTCACCTTGCATTGAGGTCTAAATCTAGAGATTGACCTGTTCCCTTTACAGACTTTGGACTAGTCCTTCTGTTCCACAACCTCCAGAGGTATCCCTTGCCTAGTTTTTGAATATGTCTCGCATTCTCTACTCTAAAGACTCACTGCTCAAAGTACAGACTGCAGACACTAGCAGTCTTCATCCCTGTCACCAGAGTTTGTTAGCCAGGCAGCACTTAGGGCATTAGCCCACAACTGCTGACTCCGACATGCTTAGGATCGCCAGGTGGTTCTTGTGCATGTGAAAGAGTGGGATGTCTTTCTTTGACTCGCACCTTTGGCAGGCAGGCAGGCAGGCAGGCTTCGGCCGTTTCTGATTGGCTGGGTCAGTTACCTTTCACTCGTTGGCTTGCCTTCTTCCAAAATTTGGGGTGATCTCTTACCTGTCACTATTGTCTTTTGTCCTTTTGGAAGTTTACCTTGTTTATTCTTTTTTTTTTTTTTAGATTATTTATTTATTCATGAAAGAGAGGCAGAGACATAGGCAGAGGGAGAAGCAGGCTCCCTGCAAGGAACCTGACGCAGGACTTGATCCCAGGACCCTGGGATCATGACCTGAGCCAAAGGCAGACTCTCAACCACTGAGCCACCCACGTGCCCCACCTTGTTTCTTTTTTTTTTTAATTTTTATTTATTTATGATAGTCACAGAGAGAGAGAGAGAGAGAGAGAGGCAGAGACACAGGCAGAGGGAGAAGCAGGCTCCATGCACCGGGAGCCTGATGTGGGATTCGATCCCGGGTCTCCAGGATCGCGCCCTGGGCCAAAGGCAGGCGCTAAACCGCTGCGCCACCCAGGGATCCCTTGTTTATTCTTTATGGTGGTTTTATTGGGGTTTCAAGAAGGCTTAGAGATTTAAAAAAAATTTATTTACCTTGTTTAACAAAAATTCTCTCCTCTATTATGTTTTTTAAAAATGTCTGAATCTTTGTTCCTTTTGAATGCTTTAGTTTTTCCTCCCAATTGGCTAGTCAGTGTCTTAATGTGATTTATTAAATAATCCATATTTTCCTCTGATTTGAAGTCTTCTGTTATATACTAAATTTCCATTGCATTTTGGCTATTTTTTATTGTCATTTTATAATATCTCTTACTGCCTGGTAGTACTAATTCCTGTCCATTTTTAGAAGACAGAATTATAAATTGATAATGAGTTATTATTATCTCTGAGTTAAAATAAATGATTTCTTTATTTCCCATTTATTTAGTTTTCATTTTTATTCAGTTCATTTTTATGTTTACTTATTCAAAATGATAGGGTCATCAACATGTTTTAATTTCTAACTAGATTTTTGACATACACAAGGCAGATATGCCTTTTCATATATACTCAAACATACATATATATGTATATAACTTTATCATATAGATTTTATTTTCTTTTCTCAGATACCACAAATGTGAAACTTAGTATAATTTGATTCCTAGGAGAATCTGTTTCTTTCCGTCTTCTGAGAAGGGTACAGTGCAAACACTGTTAAATGCAATAGAAAGTTGTACTGCATGGATATGTGTCACAGGCAGCTAGTGTGCTCTGATTACCTTTACCCAGGACTGACATGTTAACTGCTCACTGAGACCTTCACTACTGGGCCTGCCTGAAGCCTCTCACATTTGATTTCTACCACCACTTATTGGAGCTGAGTAAGTTAAAGAATCTCTCTGATTCTGTGAGATGGAGATCATATTAACCTCAGATAGGGAGGATTGGAGATAATTGCAATAAAATGCTTAACCAAATCCTTGGCCCATGGTGGGTACTCAGCCAATGGATTCTGCTTCTTGAAATTTGTGAGAGAAGTAGATGTGGATGAGTCTTCCAGAGTATTTTAATCAACAGGGGCATTGGATTGCTCATTCAGATATGCTAGTAGAATAAAGTTTATATGGGAATCTTCCCCAGTGTCTTTGCCTTAGAGTCTCAGTTGTCCGTGTTAGGAGGGGAAATGATATGAACTAACAACAGTAGATAATATCTTAAGCCTTTAAGCAGACTGAGAATTCATTTGACAATTATCTTTGACAAATACAATACAGAATTTCATAGCTGGAAGAGAACTTTGAGATTACAAAACCCTTTAACTTCACAGATGAGAAAATAGATCTGGAGGCACAGTGACTCACTCAAGATCACACAGTGGTGTGAGCTTAGTGGTAAAGTTAGAATCAGGAAACAGGTATGTTAACTCTTAGTTCTGTGTTTTTTATTTACTTTTTATGAGTATATTTGCTTATGTCCAAATCTAAAGCTTCTGATGTGCCTGAGAAACTGATGTCTAGGACCCTAGTCAAGTGTAGGTTTAGGGTGCATAAGCTTGAAGGAATGGAAACACTATTGAACTTTTTCTTTCTCTAATGTTTTCAGAGCCAGATACTTTCCTCTGACTCACAGGTGCAGATTCAACTGTGTGATACTGCGTTATGGGTCAGTAAATTTTGGGTGAGAAGTAGGACTGGAGGAAGAGTAGGTACATATTGAAGTCAATGAAAGGGAAAGTCGGGACCCTGAGATAAGCCAGAGATGGTTGGGGACATAAGTACCTGTATACAAGTTCCAGGCATGGTGTGGATTCCATGTTGAAAAGACAAGGATAAAGCCTAAATGTATATCATGGGCAAAAGCAAGTGCTCAGAAAGCCAGGTGGAATGCAGCACAAAGCAGGTAGGGAGGAAACATCACTTCTGCAGAGGCTGAGCACTAACGTGAGCCCCACACTTAGAGGTGCCTGCAGGGGGGATCCTGTCCTGGAGAGCTTGTGGTTTGAGAAGGGCAGTTACAAGCCATCAACAGTGAGCCAACTGTGTGCTTGAGCAACTCTTTTGCCTTTGCTCAAAAGTTTTTTATATACGAGTCAGTTGGGGTCAACTGTAGCTGGTCCGTGTTCCTTGGTGTCAACATTGAATAGAGCAAATAAAGCAATTTGTAGGCAGTTCCTGACTAGTCATTAGCTCCAGGTCTGAAGCTGGCCTTTAGGAAATCATACGGCTCCCACAGCTTTGCTTTGTAATCTTACAGACTCATTTTGCTTTGACTTTAGTGTTGAGAAATAAATGCTTAATCTCTTTTATAAATTAAGTAGGAATAACACTGAAATCATGGCCAGGCTGAAAGACCAGTTGTTTCCCCCAAATATCGATTTACTTTCTGAGTTAATAAGCCATTCATATGTAAATGTGAACATCTATTATCTTGGGTCTTGATGAATTTGAAATAGTACCAGCATGAATACATTTGATTAAGAAGTAAGTTCGAGTTTAAAAGTTATTTCTCTTCAGGAAACAACAAGCTAGGCTTAGGTTGAATAGGCTTAGAGAAATCATTAAAAACATTTTTCAAAGACACTCAAAAATTCTGTGACGAAGGCCTTAGAAATTCAATAAATATGAATCATTTTGATTTGTAGAATTCATAGATGGAGCATACTATGTTGAAATATTGTGGCATTTTAACTTGAATCATGGTATTTTAGGGAAAAATTAAATAAGGTTTTAAGTTTAGACTTAGGGAATCTTTTGTTGGGTTTATAGTGACTTAATTGAGATGAATTAAAATGAATGTTAACATACCATTTGCTCACTGGATTTAAGCAATTAGTTATGGTGGATTGGATCAATGGACTTGGAAGTCAGTGGGATAAAAGGCACCAAAAGACAAATTGTACGTCTGTGCAATTGTTGAAGTCATTAGCCCAGTGCACTTTGCTGCTGTCCTACCCTCACCTAGTTCAGGAATGTTGGATTTCCAGAAAATACGCGGTACCAGTTGTGCCTTTAGGTTTTTTTTTTTGGTGCGATGAGTCATATTCTTAGTGGTCTACCTTCTGTTCCACTCTAGTGCATAATTCATGCAAAAAATCTGATTTCAGCTGTGTCAACTTCAAAGGGTTGCAATCGGGTATAAATCTGGAAGGATTTGTTCAGAGAAGAGTTTCTGTTTTTCATTATACAACTAGAGATTCAGACTATCTTTGATCAATTTAGTGCCAAGGAGCCGAAGCCAGCTTTTCAATTTGCCAGCCTTATTTAATTAAGCCTTTTGTTTTCCTTGAATCTCAAGAAGCTCTCTGGGATGAAGGCTGTGTAAATTTGACATAACTATCTGGTATATCTTTGTAAGAGCTAATCTTTAAATTAAAATAAATATAAAAGTGTGTGAAGATTGGAATAGTTGCTAATAAAAATATTCATTTGTTATGAAGTTTTTTTTTTTTTTAAAGATTTTATTTATTTATTCAAGAGAGACACACAGAGAGAGAGAGGGAGAGAGAGAGAGAGGCAGAGACACAGGCAGAGGGAGAAGCAGGCTCCATTCAGGGAGCCTGATGCGGGACCCGATCCTGGGTCTCCAGGATCATACTCCAGGCTGCAGGCGGTGCTAAACCGCTGCGCCACCGGGGCTGCCCTGTTATGAAGTTTTTGATGGTTTAATCTATTGTGAGCTTTACCATCACCCAGTAAATGGTGGGATTGTGTCTGTTGCATAAACACTCAACATATGATGGTTTGGACACCATTAGAAGTCTGAAAGCAGAGGTAAAGAAAAGCAGTAATAGGTTAAAAAACATGCAGTTCCCTGGAACAGAAGTGGTAGCTGCAGTATTGTACTAACTGGAGCAGTGATGCTCTGAGGATCAGTAATTATGGGTAACATTTATTAGAGGCATTCTAGGTGCCAGGCACTGTTCCTAGAGACTTCTGTGGATTATCTCATTTAATACTCACGTAAACTCTGTAAAGTAAGTACTACTTTTGCCTCTTTTTTTAACGGATGTGAAAATGAGGCTTATGAAGGTTCAGTAATTTGTCCATGATCATGTAGCTAATGTTTCTTTTTTGGAAACTGCTTAGAGCATTGTGTTTGGCGTGAACAGTGGAAGCTCTGTACTTGTACTGGTTGGCTGATCTCGGACTGGTTACTAATTACTCAGGGTTCTTTGAGGTTCAGCTTCTTCTTTTTCAAAATATTAGAAAAAATGGAGAATTTTCCTTACAGGGTTTTTGTGGCAGCTGAATTTCATAATGTATCTGGAGATGCTTTGTTGTGTGTGTGCTTTTTTTTATTTTTAAATTTTATTTAAATTCAATTTGCCAGCATATAGTATAAAAGTGTTCATCCCAACAAGTGCCCTCCTTAATGCCCATCACTAAGTTACCCCATCCCCCCATCCTCCTCCCCTTCTACAATGCTTTGTTTGTTTCCCAGAGCTAGGAGTCTTTCATGGTTTGTCTTTCTAATTTTTCCAGACTCAGTTCCCCCCACCTTCCCTTACAGTCTCTTTCACTATTTCTTATATTCCACATATGCATGAAACCATATGATAATTGTTTTTCTCCAATTGACTTATTTCATTCAGCATAATGCCCTCCAGTTCCATCCATGTTGATGTAAATGGTAGATATTCATCTTTTCTGATGGCTAATATTCCACTGTATATAAAGACTACATCTTCTTTATCCATTCATCTGTTGAACATCGTGGCTCCTTCCACAGTTTGGCTATTGTGGACATTGCTGTTATGAACATTGGAGTGCAAGTGTCCCGGTGTTTCACTACATCTGTATCTTTGGGGTAAATACCCAGTAGCATGATTGCTGGGTCGCAGGGTAGCTCTATTTTTAACTTCTTGATGAACTTCCCTACTGTTTTCCAGAATGCCTGCACCAGCTTGCATTCCCACCAGTGGTGCAAGAGGTTCCCCTTTCTTTGCAACCTCGCCAACATTTGTCGTTTCCTGTCTTGTTAATTTTAGCCATTCTAGGAGAGCCATTCTCTCTCATTTAGTGGTATTTCATTGTGATTTTGATTTGTATTTCCCAGATGGCAATGATGTGGAGCATTTTCTTGTATGCTTGTTGGCCATGTGTATGTCTTTGGAGAAATGTCTGTTCATATCTTCTGCCCATTTCTTGACTGGATTGTTTGTTTCTAGGATATTAAGTTTGATAAGTTCTTTATAGATCTTGGATACTAGCCCTTTATCTGATACGTCATTTGCAAATATCGTCTCCCATTCTGTAGGTTGACTTTTAGTTTTGTTGACTGTTTCCTTTGCTGTGCAGAAGCTTTTTGCAGGGACTGCAAAGCTTGATGAAGTCCCAGTAGTTCATTATTGCTTTTATTTCCCTTGTCTTTTTAGATATGTCTTGGAAGAAGTTGCTGTCGGCCAAGTTCAAAAATATTGCTGCCTGTGTTCTCCTCTAGGATTTTAATGGATTCTTGTCTCAGATTTGCATCTTTGAACCCCTTTGAGTTTATCTTTGTGTCTGGTGTAAGAGAATGGTCTAGTTTCATTCTTCTGCATGTGGCTGTCCAATTTTTCCAACACCATTTATTGAAGAGACTTTTTTGATTGAATCTTCTTTTCTGCTTTGTCAAAGATTAGTTGACCATAGAGTTGAGGGTCCATTTCTGGTTTCTCTGTTCTGTTCCATTGATCTATGTGTCTGTTTTTGTGCCAGTCTGGAAGTGCTTTGTAAGCTAAAAATTATTATCCAATAAAAATTATCCAAATAAGGTATTGTGATGAATAATAAAGACTAATAAACCCTTTGGAAAGGAGATTTTGATCCCCCCTCCCCCCCCGAGCAAACAGATTTCTTTCTATGTTGGTTTAGAGTTGGCACTGGGTATGAGTCTTCCTCCTTCCTTCATGGAACACATGAAGGTCCTATCGTTGCATGGTAGAGAGGCAAGGATCAAAAGTTGAAATTCTTAACCAGCTATTCTAGCATTATGAGAATGAGGAGCTCCCTGAGTCAGTCTTGCCAACATAATTGGTTATAGTCAGAGAAAGGAAAGTAAGACTTGTTTATAAATTTATGGGCTTCTAGAGCTTTCCTGGGCACCAGCATTACCTGAAGGACTTGTGAGAACAGATGGCAAGAATTTCTCATTTTTAAAGAAAGATTTTACTTATTATTTGAGAGAGAGAGTATGCGTGCAAGCACAAGCCATGGGGTGGGGTGCAGGCGGTTCAGGGCAGGGGGAGAGGGAGAAAGCAGGTTCTAGACTCGGGCTCTATCCCAGGACCCTGATGTCATGATCTGAGCCAAAGGCAGTTGCTTAACCGACTGAGCCACACAGGTGTCCTGGAATTTCTCATTAATAGGTCAGCATTAGAATTTTATTGCAATAGATTCCCAGGTAATGCTGATACTGCTTGTCCAGATACCACACTGGAGAACTACTACTCTAGAATGAACTCTGTGCACTCAAAATATTGTACCACTGTGTTCAAAGCTAAAAGTTAGACCCTGCTTATTAAAAGCACAATCAGGAGAAAATTCTGTGTGTCATTTAACACTATAGAAGTGCTGTTGTTTTTAATACTAGGTTTTCCATAAATTTTTGTAGGGAAGAAAACAACTCTCCACTTTAACCACACCAGTGAGATGATAGGTTCCTTTGCAGACACATAATCATACATCGTCCTAAGTTAAGCACTCCGCCTTAACAGCTGAGATCCTTAACTACTTGATGATGGCATTTGGGGGAGAATTTATAGTCACCTATTTTCAAGGTAAGTATGTGTGGGTTTTTTCTTCAGAGAACAGGGGCTTCAGTGTCTTTTCACTCAAAGTTTCTCTCGTTAGAGGCATTCAGCATATATGGCCTCACACGTTGGTATTTGTGCCATAGGAAGAGTCATCAGAAGATACCCGCCTCTGGCTTTAAGGGTTGTGAAGAGGGCTATTTTCTACAGATACATCCTTGAGGGCTGAAATAATGCTTTAAGATCCCTCACAGTGAAGTGGAATGCATTTTCTTTATGAAAATAAATGAACAACTAGGTACTTTTGAAGTCAGTGAGAAAAGACGATATAGAAAGTGTTAGGCTCTCTTTAGGTGATTTCTATTTCAACTTGTTGCTTCATACTACAGTTCTGGCTTATGAAATTGGAGGAAATTAAAATATCCTTTGGTGCCATTTAAAAATCTTAACCCATAGGGCCACCGGAGTGGTTTGGTCAGTTAAGGGTCTGACTCTTAATTTAGTTCAGGTCATGATCTTGGGGTTGTGAGATTGAGCCCCATATTGGGCTCTGTGCTGGGTGTGGAACCTGCGTGGGGTTCTCTCCCTGTATCTCTCTCTCCACTCATTCACACACGCTCTCTCTCCCTTTATCTCCCTCTCAAAAAAAACTTAACCCATAAGCATGAAACACAAATATAAAAAAGTGACACACTGCCTTGCTTTACAAAAGTTAATAGATTTTATTTTTTGAGCAGTTTTACATTTTCAGAAAAGTGAATAGAAAGTATTGAGAGTTCCCATATACTTTCTCATCTCTGCCTCTGACCCTCTGCAGTTTTCCTTCTGATTAACATCTTAGAGTACTTTTGTTGCAACTGATGAGCCAGTAATCAATACATTATTTTAACTAAAGTCCATAGTCTTTATTAGGGTTCACTCTTCATTTCATCCATTCTATGCATTTTGATAAATGTATAGTGATATATGTCCATCATTACAGTATCATACAGAATAGTGCCATTGCCTTAAAAATCTTGTGCGTGTCCACCCCTTCACCCCTCCTTCCCCCTGAATCCCTGGACTCACTGATCTGTCTTTATTGGTTTGCCTTTTTCAGAATGTCATGTAGTTGGAAATCATATAGTTTGTAGCCATCTTTCACTTAGCAATATGTATTCAAGGTTTCTCTATGCCCTTTTGTGGGGGTAAGCTTTTAAAAACTCCTGCTTTGGAAGTAATTTCAAGACAAGAAAAGAGAACAGCACAAAGAATACCTGTAATACTCCTCACCCAGGTTCAATGATGATTTTTTCCATTTGCTTCATCTCTTGTTCTTTCTTCACATATATTCATATTATTCATGTTTTTCTTTTCTTTTTTTTAATAATAAATTTATTTTTTATTAGTGTTCAATTTGCCAACATACAGAATAACACCCAGTGCTCATCCTGTCAAGTTCCCGCCTCAGTGTTCATGTTTTTTTCTAACCCAGTCACCTCCTAAGATGAAAGACAGTCTCTATACAGAGTACAATTATCAAATAATTAAAAAAAACCTTCATCTGTATTCAGTCTACTATCTGTATTCCAGGCTATGGATTGACCCCGTTCTCACTTTAATGTACGTAACATTCTTTTTTTTCTAGTATAGTATCCAGTCTAGGATCATGTACTGATTTTGTTTACTTTTCCTGGCTTTTTTGTGCTACTGTTAACATATAAATTGTGTAAGTTTATTATATACATTGTAACAATTTGATATATGAATAGATTATGAAATGATTACCACAGTGTTAGTAAACACCATTCACTCCCGTGCTTTTTTGTGGCTTGATAGTTTTTACCTTTGAATAATATTTCATTGTCTGGATTTACCACAATTAGTGTATCTTTTTAGCCATTGAGGAACATCTTGATTTCTTCCAAGTTTGGCAGTTATGAATTGAGCTCCTATATAAGCATTCTTGTGTAATTTTTTGTGTAAATGTAAATTTTCAACTCCTTTGGGCAAATGCTACATAGGGACCATGATTGCTGGATTATATAAGAGCATGTCTAGTTTTATAAGAAACTGCCAGAATGTCTTCCCAAGTGGCTGTACCATTTTGTATTCCCACCAGCAGCCGATGAGAGTTTATGTCTACATCCTCACTCAAATTCTGTGTTGTTAGCATTTTGGGTTTTAGCCGTTCTAAAAGATATGTAGTGGTATCTCATTGTTTTAATTCCCAATTCCTTAATGACATATGATGTGGAGCATCTTTTAATATGCTTATTTGACATCTGTATATCTTTTAGTGAGGAGTCTGTTTAGATCTTTAGCTCATTCTTTTATTGGGTTGTTTTCTTTTGCTGTGTTGTTAAGAGTTCGTTGTACATCTTGGATGCCAGTCTTTTATCAGATTCGTGTTTTGCAAAGATTTTTATCTCTGTCTGTGGCTTGTCATTTCATTCTCTTAACAGGGTTTTTTGTGCAGAGCAGGGATTTTTAATTTTAATGAGGTGCAATTTACCAGTTTTGCCCTTTGGATTGTGCTTTCAATCTTATATCTAAAAAGGCACTGCTGAATTAAATGTCACCTAGATTTTTCTATGTTATCTTCTTGAAGTTTTATAGGTTTTGTGTGTTACATTTAGGTCCATGATCCATTTCAAGTTAATTTTTGTTAAAGTTGTAGATCTGTGTTACTTTTTTTTTTTTTTTTTTTTTTACCTTGCATGTGGAAGTCCTGTTCCAGCACCATTTGTTCAAAATACTATCTTTTCTTTATTGCAACCCCTTTGCTTGTCAAAGATCAGTTGTTTGTATTTCTGTGGGCTTATTTCTAGACTCTTTACTGCCTTGCTTTTTAACTGCAAATTTGTAGTATTTGCCTTGCATCTCTCTTGTTGATTCTTCTTGTAGTGTAGGTCAGCATTTATACCCATGACTCTTGATGGCTCCTGCTTGTTTGTGTAGCTAGCGTTTCACTCCTCCAGACATTCCTTGTGATCTAGTGAAAGAAGACACCAGTATTTCACTTCTCCTTGTTTTTATCCATTTATTTGTCAGTAGCTTTCATTGCTAAAGTCAAACCTATTCTTGTAAATGAATTTAATACATTCCACACAGTCCCCTTAATGATTTTTATAGTATGGTTCGAAGAATGAACTGCATCTTAAAAGTAAGGGATGCCTATCCGGATAAAGTACTTTTTGTCTGTCTGTTGCCTCATTTGTAAAATAGAAATAATACTCTTACATACAGCAGAGTGGTTTTTTTTAAAAAAATCAAATCACAAAATATATGTGAAAACACATGAAGAGGGAGGGCAGTGATGATCCATATGTATTACAGGGTTCAGTTTTTCACTCTTTGTCTTCATTTTATACTTTCTCCTAAAACAGTCTGGTCCCCTAGTTTTAATTATACCTGAAGACTTTGCATCAAAGACCCTGATCTGTGTGTTGTAGACAATTGATGAATTTCCATTGCAGAAGGTTCCAGCCTCTTACATAATCATCTGTATGTATCTTCTTCTCCTTCTCCCTCCCTTCTTCCCCTCATTCTCCTCTTCTCTCCTCCTTATCACCATAAGAATTTGACTAGTGGAAAGGAGATGAGGGGCCTGTAAGCCTGTAATTTCATAGTGAGAATGTTTAGGTACAAGATATTGATTGGAAGGACATCTATCAGGTATAAGCCCCCAAAACATAATTTCATCATTATCATGTAAGACGCAGTGATAGACATGATCTGCTTAATACTGTTGCTAATCTTTATGAGTCTAATAAAACTTTAAGCGGCTTATCTGTCTATGTACTATACAGCCTTATACTTGCTCTAGGTTTGATTACTTAAAATCTACATTTAGCTGCTTCTGAAAAAATATTTTTTCTCAAGCTTTTTACATTGTTTTTCTCTTCCCCAGCATTATTCTCTAAACCACCTAAACTATAGTGAGAAGTCCGTGTCACTCATAAAGACTATGAAATTTTCTGTGTACCTAGGAAATTTAATATACATTAATATATGTCAAATATATTAATAAGGTTTTAATGATGTTGTCTGTCTTAGATGGTAAGTTAATAAAGAGCCAGGAGTATGCTGATATATTTTATAAATTATTGACAAACATAGCTTAATAGTCTGGAAGTGGTTTCACAAGTAATGAGGGAATAGCCTCTGTAAATAAATATGTTAATATAGAGAGATTAAAGATTAGGAGACGCAAGAATAAGAGTTTGGTTGAAATAAACATAGCCATTCTGGTTTTCTTTGGCTTATAATATACAGGATATATGTTTTCATCCTTTACTTATAAAGCCTAGGTCTTTATATTTAAAATGAGTTTCTTGTAGGCAAGAAAGTTGCTTTAGTTCCTTCTTATTTTGAAAAATTCTAAAAAAAAAATTTTTCTGACAATCTCTGTCTTTATGTGGGTGTTTTAGATAATTTACATTTAATATAATTATTGATATGAGTGGGTTTTGATATACCATTTATTGTTTTCTGTGTGTCTCTTCTGCTCTATGTTCCTTTTTCCCTTCCTTCCTGTCTTTTCTTGGATAATTTGAATCTTTTTAGTATTCCATTTTTATTTACTGTTCTTTTGGCTGTATCTCTTTGAAAAAAATTTTTTCAGTGGATGCTTGAGGGTTACTATATATATACCTAAACCTTCACAATCTACTAGAGTAAATATTGAACTACTTAGAGTAAAATGTAAAAAACTTACAACCATGTAGGTGCCTTTATCTCCCTCTCTCCTTTCTTTATGTTATAATCATATATGTATTACACCTATATATATTAAAAACCCCACCAAACAATGGTATAATTTTTACTTCCAACAATCATACACATGTTAAAGAGTTTTGGGGAAATAGCTATTTATATTTACCCTCGTATTTATTATTTCTATTCTTTAATTGGTGAAAACCCTAGTTTCTCTTGGTCTCATTTCCCTCTAGCCTGAAGCACTTCCATTAGTATTTCTTTTAGAGTATGTCTGCCAAAAATGAATTCTGTTAGTTTTGCTTTGTTTAAAAATATCATTATTTAGCTTTCTTTCTTTTTTTGATTTTATTTTTTAAATTTCTTAAAAAAGATTTTATTTATTTATTTCAGAGAGAGAGAGTGCAAGCATGAGTGGGGGAGGAGGGGCAGAGGGAGAAGCAGGCTCCCCACTGAGCAGGGAGCATGATGCACACATCTTGACCCCAGGACCTTAGGATCATGACCCGAAATGAAGGCAGACGCCCAACCAACTGAGCCACCTAGACACTGCTTATGATTTTATTTTTAAGATATCTCTACCCTCGGGATCCCTGGGTGGCGCAGCGGTTTGGCGCCTGCCTTTGGCGCAGGGCGCGATCCTGGAGACCCGGGATCGAGTCCCACGTCGGGCTCCCGGTGCATGGAGCCTGCTTCTCCCTCTGCCTATGTCTCTGCCTCTCTTTCTCTCTCTCTGTGACTATCATAAAAAAAAAAAAAAAAAAAAAAAAAAAAAAAAAAGTTATCTCTACCCTCAACGTGAAGTGTAAACCCACAACTTTGAGATTGAGAGCCACATGCTCCACGGATTGAGCCAGCCAGGTGCTCCTATTGAGCACCTGAAATATTATTAATGAATATAGAAATTTTGCTTGGCAGTTTTCTTCTTTTAGCACTTTAAAGATGTTGTTCCGCGGCCTGCTGGTCTCTGTTATTTCTGATTAGAAATCTTCAGTCCTTCCAAGTCATCGTCCTCCTGTAGATAATGTGTAATTTTTCTCTAGTTGCTGTAAATTTTTTTTTCTTTACATCTGCTTCTAAGTAGCTATTTGTGATGTGTCTAAGGGTGGCTAGTTTTGAGCTTATTCAGTTTAGAGTGTGTAAACCTCTTGCATTTGTAAATTTATGTCTTTTAATAATTGGGAGGTTTGGGCCATTATATCTTCAGATAGTTTCTCCACCAAGCTTTTTCTCCTTTTTTTCTAGAACACTGGTGACAAGAATACTAGAAGTTCTAATACTTTTTTCTTAGATCCCTGAGTCTCTGCTTTTTTTTTTTTTTTTTTTTTGAAAATCTTCTCTTTTTTCTTCAGATTGGAAATTTCACTGACTCTTCAAGCTCACTTCTTCTGTTCTCTTCCTCTTTTAAGTCATTCGGTGAATTTTTATTTCAGATATATTTTTTATTTCTATAATTTCCACTTTTTTTTTTTTTTTTTTTTTTTTTTAGTTTACAGTTTCCTGCTGAGAACTTCTGTCTTTTCATTTATTCTATATCCTCATGGAGGATGTTATGATAGCTGTCCTCTGGGTCATCCCAGGGTTAGAATCTGATTATTTTTTCCCTTGAGAACTGGTCATGTTCTCCTAGTTCTTTGTATGTGGGATGATTTTGTAAAAGGCGAAAGATTTATACGATCTGAAGAGAAACCAGAGTATTGTATGTGGGATGATTTTGGATTGGAGCCCAGACATCATGCATGTTATGCTATGTAGATTCTGGGTCCTATTCTAATCTTCTGAACAATGTTGTTTTTTATTTGTTTTTTTGCAGGCAATGAACCCAGTTAGATTTGAACTGCATTTGTGTCTCACCTTCTATGAGTAGTGGCTTTAATCTTGGTTCAGTTTCCAAAACCTTTGCTATACCACTTGTGGACTGTCTCATGAATGTACAGCTCAGGGTAAGGCCGGGAATCGTGCAAGTTTTTGTGTAGAATTAGGGAATTCCCCTCTCTTATCTTCTTTTTCTCCATGATTCCTTCTATACTCTGGCCTGTAAGGGTTCTTTGCCAAGCTTCTCTGACTGGAAGGGAGTTTCATTTAGAGTATTCTCTTTTCATACAGTTGCACTGCTATGGAACTCTCTGATTTGTGTCCTGCTCCAGGGCAAAGCCTCCAGAATATAATAATAATAATAATAATAATAATAATAATAATAATAACAACCACCACCACCACCACCACCACCTGGGAATAATAATAATAACCACCACCACCACCACCACCTGGGAAATTTACCTCCTCTTAGGTCCTTTCTCTAAGTTTTGACTCTCTTCCACCATTCACCTTTTTTGTTTACTTTTCAGAGTCCTCAACTAGATGTTTTTTGTGTTGTGTCCAGGGTTTTTACTGGGAAAAAGTAAGAGAGAGAGGTTGTAGTGTGTTCAGCCCCCCATGGAGAAAGTAGAACTCTTCTGTTTTGTTTCTGCTCTGCAAAGAGTCTCTTACTTCAGAGGAGAGAATACATGATGATAATGAACGTGGTGCTGGTACATTTTCCAAAAAGGGAAAGAAGACCCATATTTTGCTAATGAATGAAAGTTTGGCATCAAGGTAACTTAAAGTACTGATTTCCTTCCTTACACTATTTTGTAAGGTGCAGGATGTATCAATACTTTGTAGAAACAGGTAACATTTTCTGAGAGGAAAAACTGAAGTCCAGAAGAAATTGGGAGATGTAGAAGCACACGGTGCCAATGAGGTGTGTGAAGAGGCACATAGGCTGTGGATAGTTGCTAGTCACACTGAGGTTGGAGCCTGTGACCTGACGCTAGCTAATTGCCACTATCACCTAATTTTCTCAAATGACTGTTTGAAAGAAAGCGGAGTTGACACTTGTATCAAAGAAGATTATAAGGAGGAAAAGAAGATTAGGTCAAAAGTATTTAAAATTAAGGTGTAATTCTGCTCCTTGAACTAGGACTTTAAGACCACATTTGGCTGTATTTCAGCAAGAAGGTAGTCTTTTAGTGTTTGTTTGCTTTGAATTTACTCATTTTAGAGTGATAGTTTTGGTTTCTTTATCGTTGACTTTAGAAAACGGCAAAAGCAACTCCTGTAATCTATCACTTACATATATTTCCTATACTCTGTTTGTTCTTATTTAATCTTGGTTTTTTTTTTTAATCATGAAAGTGGTAAATGCTTATTGTAAATATTTCAAACAATAAGAAAGTATACAAAGTAAAAAAGCAACAACTGCCTCCCAGGCTGAGTATTCTTGATAACATTTCAGGAATTTTCTAGTTTATTTCCTCCTTTTTTTAAAGATTTTTATTTTTAAGTAATCTCTATGCCCAGCATAGGGATCTAACAGTCACACGCTTCACCGACTGAGCCAGGCAGGCACCCCATCTCACTTCTTTTATTGGGAAGGGGACATAGTTGAAATTATTTCATATTAAAAAACTTTAGTTCTGTCACTTAAGATAACTTTAGAACCTAAGCATTTTCATCATTTTTGCACATAATTTAAAAACTCTTCCTAAATTTAATTTTGTTTTAATTTAAAAAAATTCTGTATTGGAAGGGTGTAAATTATGCATTTCGAAGGGTGTAAACTGAATGTTAAAATTTTGTCTTACCATCTTCTCATTTTCACTCCTTGGTGGGAGTCAGGAGTAATACTATTCCCTCTTTGTGGTTCACAAATGTTTTATGCATAAAATGTATATGCATTACTCTATAAAGGAGCGTATACTTTACTTTTTATTCCTTTTCTGAATGTGTAAATATTATTAGAACATAAATATTTCTCCATTTGTCAGAAATTCCTTGCAAACATAATTTTTAATGACTGCATTAATTTCTGTTCTCTTAAAATTGGGTGTTTTGGTTGCATTCTATTTTCCTTCCAGTGCTTTTAAAATAAAAGAATAGGTTTTTTTTATAGGGATATTTATTTTTAGATTTTTAAATTTGAATATAGTTGATACCCAGTATTACATTAGTTTCAGGCGTACAACATAGTGATTGCATAAGTTTATACATTATGCTATGTTTACCACCAGGGTAGCTTCCATCTGTCACCATACATCACTATTACAGTACTATAGAGGAATAGTTTGTTTTTCCATTAACCCCAGCAAGCGCCTCAGATCCATCTTCTCTGAAACATCTGATCCCTTCTAGCCATTTTAATAAGATAACTTGTGAAAACACCTGGCCTGGCCCTTGGAATGAAGTCATTAGTTATTTTTACTCTTTGTATCCTTCCTTTACTCTTTAGCTCCTCAACAACCAGCACAGGGCAGCTGCAGGGAACCAGTGAGGAATCAATTCTAGGTGAATGCCATTAACCAGTATGCATTCCAGTCTTACTGTGAGCAGAGTGCTTGGTATCAAGTGACTGTTGTCATTGCGTTAGGCTTCTGCATCTGGTAAGACACCCATGATAAGTACTTAAACCCCACTAAACCCCATAGTGTAAAATGTAGAGGAGATTCAGTTACCGTAGTGCGAAAAGAACACAACTGTGGAAGGGATGGAAGAAAATCAAGTAGTTTGATCCTGACGACAAGCTGGTGCAGAGACTGCTCAAACCTTTGGTAACTCCTGCCTTGGCCTGTGCCTGCCTCCCGAGCCACAATGGCATCATCTCTACAATGAGAATATTATTAGTAATTTCCCAGGGTTTTGTGAGGAATCAGTGAGAGTTCTATGAATGTTTTCCATCATCCTTTACCCTTCTGTGCTGTGACACTTCATCAACTTTTCCATTGTGTCGCATTTCAGCCATTGTAATTTGTTACCTATTGTTTGGTCTTTACCAGTCTTTTCTGGCTAAGTGGTCAGCTCCCTAGAAGGCAGAGACTGGTCTGTCCTGTTTCCCAGTAGATTCTGTAGGGAAGAAATACTTTTCTACCTTTCCAGATTTTTTGACTAGCCTAATAATTGCATTGACATAAGGTAGACCAGCAGGAGAGAAACAAATGTAATTTTGTACTTAGAGGAGCTCATAAAAATATGAGACTCAAAGAAGTGACTCAAGCAGGCAGTTTTTATAGCTTTTAGGCAAAGAAACAATACGTCTGTGAAGAATTAGTAAGACAGAAGGGTTTAGGCTGAGGGTAGTAAATTAGTGAAGTACCAAAGTTTGTTTATACAACCTTGTCTGCCCTAAATTCTCTCTCATGATAAGGATGAGCCTCTTCCTCCTGGGACAGGGAGGGTACCTTTCATGTGGGAGATTTATTGCCTACTTTCAGGGGAACAGAAGAGGTTAGAGTATTCTCCTTGCACCTGCTGCTTCTTAAGTATCTTTAATTCAGAATAATCAATATTTCAAAGTGGCATATTATGGGGTGGTATAGTCTGTTCCCCTTCAATTCCCAGTATTTACCTTTATGCTTTTGTAGAGCTCAGTGATGAAGAGCCTGCACTCTAGACTCCAGACTGCCTCAGCCCCCATATTTTTAGCTCTTTGACCCTGGGCTTACTACTAAACTTCTCCATCCCTCGGTTTCTACATCTGTAAAATGAAGACAAAAATAGTGTCTATCTCTTTGGATTATTTTGCAGACCAAATATGTTAATATTGAAATTAGCACATGTATTGGACATGCCGGAAATAAATGTGTGTTAAATAAAAAATAGCAGTTTCTCTATATCTGTTAAGTGAGAGAATGGGTGAGTAGTTATCAGGTATCTCTGGGAAGCTGGGTGGGAGATGCATTGGCAGATGCTGAGTTCCCCTGGAATATTGTCATCTTGTGCTTTGACACGTAGTGTTTCACAGGGAGGACTGAACTCTCATGAGTAAAATGCGTGTATTTGGAACAAACTAACCAAGAAATAGAGCTTTTTGCTTGTTATAGTTTGGCTCACAAATTTCTGGATTTTATTCAGGTAAAGTCAAGCCTAGTGTTTCACTGACAGAACAATAAAATGCACCCCTTCTACTCTAACCCTCTCTACTTAGAGTCAGTGTTTTGTTTTAAGACAAAACAGGAACAGATCTCCTGGGTTTTCAATATTTCAATGCTTATAACCCAACAGAGGTCAGAAAGGCTAGTAAAAAATGCAAGCTACTTTTCCGCTTTCAGGTTGTACCTGTCTGCTGTGCTCAGTCTTTGCTTCAGGGTCTGTGTATAGAGGCAAAAGCTATCTGTTAAAGCCATCAAACAACAAAGATAACAAAACAAAATCTCACAAGAAGGCCAGAAGCCAGTCCTTCCTTATAGGTCTTGAATCTGGTTACGGCCTCTGAAGATATTTTTGTGTTTTGGACATGATGTCAAGACACTGAAATTTGAAATTGAGAAAATTACAAAGTAGATCTTTCCCCAAAGTAATTGCAACTAATAGGTGCTTAGTGCTTTGTCGTTCCCAATATGTTTCCCAGTCTCTTAATCTACCCCACAGTTCTTTCAGGGGAGTGTATTAATGTCATTTTGACTTTATAGTAATCTTATTTTATTTATTTGTATTCACCTACTACAAAAATTCAATGGTTCGATAGGGTATTTGCCAAAACATAAGTCTCCATTCCTGCCCTGTCCCCCAACCACTCACCAGGCCATCACCGTTTATCCGGATCCTTCAATTGTTAGCTTTGCCTTTACAAACCTACCCGTCCTTCCTCCCATCTCCGCTGCTCTCCGTGAAAGCTAGCACTACATTCGATGTTCAAAACTATGCTCTTTTCACTTACTGGGTATTGTAAAGATTGTCCCATGTTGAGGCACAGACACCTGCCACATTCTTTATACCAGTTGCTTAATATGCCGCTTACTTAAGAAATCTCCCACTAGGGAACGCCTAGATTGTTTCCATTCTCTTGCTGTACAGAACTGCTGCTGTGGATAATCTTGTACATAGATGATTTGACACATGTGCAATGGTATTAGTATAATCGTTTTTAAAAATTTTTAGTTGATGGAAGCCTTGAAAGTCATAATGTTCTTTGCAGAACAGCACCATAAAATAGTAAGATATTATATAAAATAAGATTTGTGCTGTAGTAGGGATTATCTTATCATAGACTCCTAGAGTGGAATGGTAGCAGGTGCTTCATCAGGTTTAAGATAAAAAATGGTAAGAAAGGGCTGCCTGGCTGGCTCAATCTGTAGAGCATGCAACTCTTGATCTCAAGGTCATGAGTTCAAACCCCACTTTGAATGTGGAGCCTACTTAAAAAAAAAAATGGTAAGGGGCGCCTGGGTGGCTCAGTTGGTTAAGTTTCTGACTCAATTTTGGCTCAGGCCATGATCTTAGGGTTGTCAGATTGAGCCCCAGTTAGGCTCTGTGTTGAGCATGGAGTCTGCTTGTCCCTCTGTCTTCCTCCCTGCCACTGTTGCTCACGTGCTCTCTCTCTCTCAAACAACTAAATACTAGCTAGCTAAATAAGAGATTTTTTAAAAAAGGTAAGAAAGCCCTTGATTCTCAGAGAGGGGGAGGGGGGCTTGTCTGTTAGGTCCCCACGCTATTGCCAGCACTGGAACACCACTCCATAGGATGTGTTGAATTGATAGTGGGCACATCTCTTTATTTCTCTGCTGCTTGCATGCCTAGTCACAGGGTGTCTTTTAACATATATAAAAACATTTCTTTGAAAACTTGAAAATACTGCATATGAGATGTTGTTAGCATACTTAGTTATGTCGTGTTTCTTAATTATTTCTAGTAGCAGCCTTAGATTCTAGAGGAATCCAGCAAACATGATCAGAAAACATATTTCACATCAGAATTTTCTGGATTAGCTGGAGGTTTCCATTTAAATTCTAAAAGGAAAACTTTACTTTCAGCTTCATTGCTGCTAAGTGGATGTTGATGGAGCCAATCTAATCTTTTTCTGACAATATGGAACCATTATTATCAACATTGTTTAGTGTTCATTGAACGGTGAGATTTTAAAAACTCTTAGGTGTCTCCCTATTCTAAGAAACCAGAAACATGTATGCGCTTATATGTACATGTGGGTGTGGGTGTGTGTGTTGACCTAATTGCTGCTATCTATAGTTTTCTTATTGCTTCTCAGGCTGAGAGCTGTTGATTCATCTAGTGATACACCTGCCTCCATAAGTCTTCTATCCAACATATTTCTAATCCAGTGTAGGCAGAGAAATCAGACCTGGATATTTCATAATTGTGGCTAACGTAAAAGTAAACTGCGATGAATCACAGAGTCTGAAGGCCATGTAGGTAGCCTGGAAAAGCTTTCTCTGAAGAGAGCCCAGTTAGAATGCTCTTTTAGAGAAAAGAACGTATGGCCGACACAGAGGCTATTCTAAGTATGAAGATGGTGACTGAGTTGTATGTTGGAAATAGTTTTTTCTAGTCACAGTAGAAGTCATTAACTTGGATTTAACAATTCAACAAACATTGAGGGAATACCTTTCATGTACTCATGCTTTATGTAGGGCAGTTAGCAAACCTTGAACAAATACAGTGTGTCAGGTTCTGGTAAGTACCTTAAAAATAAATAAATAAGGAAGTAAAGAAAGAAAAAAGAAAAGGGGAAAAAAAAAGAAAAAAGGACAGATATGTAAATACATACATAGGGAGTTGGGAGTACTACAGATGAATTTTTATACAAGTAGTCAGAAGGACTCTCTAAGAAGGTGACCTTTGAGCAGAGACCTAAAGGAGGTGGACGTGGGGGGCGGCAAAAACAAGTGCAAAGGCCTTGAGGCAGTACCTTTGAGCCATCCACAAAAAGGAGGGGGTCATTGTGGCTGTGCCAGGTGAGCCCTTTGGAGAGCAGGAGGAGGTGTGTGTGTGGCAGCAACTGAGTGTGTAGGGCCTTAGAGACCCCTGCAAGACCACTGGCTTTTGTTCTGAGTGACATGGGAAGCCATTGCTAGGTTCTGAGAGGAGTATTGGGTAGCAATGACATGAGCCTACTGACTGGCTGCATTAAGGGAGCTTAGTTAGATACGGGAAAGCAGTTAAGAGGGACACATGTGAAACCAATAGATGACAGTGGCTTTGAAATACTCTAAGGATGCCTGGGTAAGTGGAAGAGATAGTTAGGGAGGCCCTTATGAATAATGATGGCAAAGTGCAATGGATCTTAAACAGAAGGTTCGTGGTGTCCCCCTGCCCTGCATCCTGAGCACTTCCCAGTGTTCTGGCCAGTGTCTTCATGTCCCCGTTTCTTCCCTGCCAGAGGTTAACCTCCAGACAACATTTAAATTTGATTTGCAAGCTCCAGTTTTATAAATACACATCACAATTCTGAAAATAATCTTATTGCTTGAAAGGCTTGCCAGTGTTTAAAACCGTTTTCTAAGATTATCAATAACTTCCTTGCTGAACCTAGTGGCATTTACTTCTTTCTAATCCCCCTCCCTCCACCCTCAGAACTGCTCTTCTGGCTTCCATGATTCTGCAGCTTTTCACGTCATCCTAATGCTGTTTTCATTCTCCCCCCACCCCCGACCCTTGACGTGTGTGTCCACCCAAGCCATGTCCTTCACCCTTTGCTGTTCCTCTTTTTAAGCCCTCTTTTGGTGACTTCATTATTTCTGTAGTTTTAACCATCCTTTGGCAGGGCTCACAGAGTCCCTCCTCCAGCTTTGATTTGTCAGCTCTGTGTTGGACTATATTTTATTAAAACTGACTTCCTGTCCCCATTTCTCTTATTGGTACATCTCCTCTTGTCTCAAAATAGAGCCCATCCTGACACATTTTTCTGCTCCATTTCTTTTCCAATCTGTTTTCAAATCTTATAGATCCTTTTCCTGGAGTGTCTTTCAGGTTTATATTTTCTTCTCTCATATTAGACACTCTACAGCCCCAGCCTTACCGTCTTACTCATGAATTCCAACCACAGCCCATGAGTGGCTAGTTGTGCTTCCAGCTTCCCTGAGCTGAGTCCTTCTGGCATAGTAGTCATAATTCATTTAGCAAATACTTACTGAATATTAACTGGATGTTTATTATATGCCAGGCACTGTTGGAGGCCCTGGGGATATAAAACAAGCAATAGTCCTGCCCTCAGAAGCTTATATTCAAGGATTTGGAGAAGACCGTCAGCTAAATATGTAGAGAAATACGTATGGTTGTGGTGGTGGTGCTAAGGGGAGAGAAAGACAGGCAGAGGAGGGGTAGAGGGAAAGAATGTCAGACTGGGAAGAAGTTTGTAGTGTAAAATCAGATGGTAAGGAAGGGCTCACAGAGGTGACTTATTTTTACTTTTACTTTTTATTTTGATTTTTTTGAGATTTTGTGTATTTATTCATGAGAGACACACAGAAGGAGGCAGAGACACAGGCAGAGGGAGAAGCAGGCTCCCTGTGGGGAACCTGATGCAAGACTCGATCCCAGGACCTTGGGATCACACCCTGAGCCAAAGGTAGACACTCAGCCACTGAGCTACCCAGGTGTACCTACATTTATTTTTAAAATCAAGGTAGAATAGGTTTAACACAACTTTTTACTGTTTGAATCTTTTCTGAGTGTATCATTCAGAGTGTGAAGTACATTCACAATTCACATTGTTGTGTAGCCAGCACCGCTATCCATCTCCAGAACTCTTTCATCATCACCATCTGAAATTCTGTATGCATTGAACACTAGCTTTCTATTCACCCCTCCCCTCCAGCCCCTGGTAACCACCATTCTGCTTTCTTCAATATAAAATTGATGATTTTCGGTACCTTGTATGGGTGGAATCAGGCATATTTGCCTTTTTCTGCCTGGTTCGTTTCACTTAGCAGTTGTTCAAGGTTCATTCATGCTGTAGCGTGTGTCAGAATTGTGTTACTTTTTAAGGCTAACTAACGTGTTCGTATGTATGTAACACCTTTTGTTTATCCATCTAAGTGCTGATGGACATTTGGCTGTACTACCTTTCCACTTGTATGAATAATGCTGCTGTGAACTTGGGTGTACAGGTAGATATCTTGAGTCCCCGCTTTCAGTGTTTGGGTATATATCTAGAAGTGGATTTGCTGGATCGTATGATAATTTTATTTTTAATTTCTTGAGGAATGGCCATATTATTTTCCACAGCGGCTGCACCATTTTACCTTCCCAAGACGGTAACTTTTGAGTGAAGACGTGGTCAGGGAGCAAGCCAGGAGGATATCTGAGGAGAACATCCTGGGTGGAGGCAGCTCCACATGGCCCTGCGGTGACAGCATGGCTGCCATGTGTGAGGCTTGGTAGGGAGGCCAAGGTGACTGAAAATGAGGGAAGGTGGAAGACATAGAAACTGAAGTCAGGTATGGGACAGGTGTCCAAATTATATAGCACCTGGTAGGGCCAAGCAAGGACTTTGCAACCTCAGAGATACGGAGAACCCTCAGAGGATTGTATCATATTAGTCTTTCTTAAATCCTGCTGTAATCATGGGCAAACTCTATCTTAAAAATCAGCAAGCCTTCCCATTCACTTAGCATCCAGTCCAAATTATTGTAATTCCACCTGTGCAACCATATATATCATAGCTTCCCATAAGCTTGTTCATGTGTACACTCAGGCTTACATCCTGCCTTCCACTAGTTATTTTCAGTTGTGCCTTGTATGGCTCACATGCTTCCTTCTCTGTGGAGCTTCCTAACTGTCTTCTCCCCTAGTTCCATCACATCACATTTCTTTTGCGGGCTTTTTGTCACTCAGGTGCTGGTTGTCCTGATAGTCACTGTTGTCATTTAGTACGAGTTGTTTTTGTTTTGTGTTTTTATCTCCAATTAGGTGATAAGAGACTCTATCAAGGGTCATTTATTATAGTGATTTAGGTCTCCTGCAGTGATAGGATAGTGAGAGCAATTATTATTTATATATGTAAACATCAGAGATCTCCTATATCTCCTCCATCCCAGAAAGGATAAGCTGAGGTGGCCACATAGCACTTGAACAATAAATGCTTGAGAATATGTTGATTCTATACTTGCTGGTGAGCATATTATGGTAGTTTATACAGGTGATAAAATTAAATAAGTGCCAATGATGCCTGTTTCACTAGGTATCTAAATTAGCATTTTATTTTATTTATTTTATTTTATTTTATTTTATTTTATTTTATTTTATTTTATTTTATTTTATTTTATTCTATTCTATTCTATTCTATTCTATTCTATTCTATTTATTTTAGAGGGAGGGATGGGGGAGGAGCAGATGCAGAGGAAGAGAGAGAATCTCAAGCAGGCTCTGTGCTCAGCGTGGAACATGATGCAGGGATCCATCTCATCACCCTGAGATTATGACCTGAACTGAAATCAAGTCAGATGCTTAACCTGCTGAGCCACCCATGTGTCCTTAAGTTAGCATTTTAAAGCTAAAATCTAATGGACTATTTTTTAAAAATTAAATTAAATGATTTAAAATTTTATTTTACTTCCAGTGTAGTACTATCTTTATATTTGCTGTACTATTATTAAAAAAAAAAAAAAAGCTTGCCATCATGGAAAATGAAACTTGCCAGTTAAGTCTTAGAGCTTCTGAGAAAAGCAGTGGATCAAGAATTTATTTTAATTTTTGAGTTACTTAAAAAATGTAACAAAAAATTCGCAAAGCTTTGAAGCATTTAAGATAAGAACATTCATTTAAAAGTCACATCACATACTACAGAAATTGAATTCTACTCAACGTGAGTTTTCTGCTTAGCTCATGTCAGTTCATGGTCTAACTGGATAGCCAGGACTAACTTTGGACTCTAGGTATGTGCCATTATTTTGTGTTACAATATATGGCCCGAAAATGATTTGGCGAGCTGTTACCAGGAGCAAGTCCTTCTGCAGCAACATAATTATATAATTATAATTATAATTAGCAACAAGTATCTAGCAGGCACCACTAAGAAAAATGGTGAACATTTTGCCACTTGAGGTCATCTCTTTGTCATAAGGGAAGTAGAACACTGCAGATAAAATTTGCCTTTGTCTTTAGTCTCAGACCCACTTGCATCCTCCAGTTCCGCACTATGTGAATTTAGTACCTCTTTTCCTAATCTGTTTCTTATACTTTTGCGTATTCAAGTATATATTCACAAATTGAGGTTTATTAGTATTTTAAAAATTTTATCTCAGTGTTAATATAGTTATCTCCAGAGAAACAGAACCCATAGGATATCTATAAAAAGATACTTATAAAAAGATCTCTATCTATCAGTCTATCTAAAGAGATTTATTATAAGGATTTGGCTCATGTGATTCTGGAGCCTGGGAATTCCCAAGATCTACAGTTGGCAAGCTGGAGACCCAGGCAAGCTGATGGTGTAAGTTGCAGTCTGAGTTTGAGTCCAGAGGCAGGGGAAGACCCATGTCCCAGCTCAAATACAGAGAGAGTGAAAATCTATGCAGGTGATATGCTTATCATGATATAACCTCCTTTTCTGAAGTATTCTTTGATAGGGATCTGGGTTATTTGTTTTAGCTACTGTGTGGCAGTTCTGTTTTATGAATATAGTGTTTTATTTATTCATTTACTAATTGATGAATGAATTTTTTTTTTTTTTTTTACATCTCTGAGTGTGTAGTAAGGACTCCATTTAAGGAAGAGTACCCCTTGGCTATTGGCCATTACTTACGGAGCATCTCACAACTGAGTGGTCCACCTCAGGACATAACAGATGGGGAGCAGCAGTCCCAGTCATTGAGGGAGGCAGCAGAGCCCAAGGTCCAGTTGCTGCCTTTGGAAAGTGCTGAATCCAACTGATGAGTCAGACTTGCCAGATTCATGGAATAGACTTCACAAGATCATTTACTCCCACTTTTGCTCCTTCTGATGCTATTCACCAGCTGATTCTTTCTGTGTTAGTTCAAAGTCTTCAAAAAAGCTCTGACTAGAAAGCCAAAAATATAGTAACTTTCACAAGGAATAAGGCACTTTTCCACTTAAAGCAGATTTGAGCCAATTAGAATGCTAACTTTTCCTCTTGTAAAGTTTCAGTGGCTAAAAAATTAGTCTCATTTTCATTATTGACATTCTTATCTCCAATTGCATGTATTATTTAGGGTATAATAATATATTTTCCCCAAGAGATTAATTTTCAAATTATTAATTTTGAAATGATTTCAGACTTGTAGAAAAATTGCCAAATGGAACAGAGAACTCCTTTACCTTCAGATTCCTCAATTGTTAATAATTTTACTGGATTTGCTCCACTGTGTGTGTTCTCTCTCTCTCTCTCTTTCTTTCTCTGTGTGTGTGAGAGAGAAAGAGAAAGAGATCATTAGTTTTCTTCTTAACCTTATAAGAACAAGCTACAGGTTGACCTGATGTACTTTCCCCCCAAGCACTTTCAGTGCATGTTTCCTCCAAACAGGGCTGTTCTTCTACACAGCTAGCACATGGCACTCCGCATGAGGAAACGGGCTTTTCACTTTGCAGTGCCAACATGATAAACTCAACAGTGGCTCTTTTCCTTTCTGGTCCAAGATCCTGTCCAGGAATATGTATTGCCTTGCATTCTCACGGCTCTTTAGACTCCTTCAATCTGGAAACTTTCCTTAGTCTTTCCCTATCTTTTGTATCCTTGATGGTTTTATTTTATTTCTATTTATTTATTTTATTATTTTTTTCCTTGACGGTTTTAAAAAGCGCATGCCTTTAATATTGTAGCATTGAGATCTTTCTGATCTTTCTACCTGACCAGACTCCATTAACGCATTTGGGGTGGAATGCCACAAAAAATGATGCTGGGCTCGTCCTTGGGCATCACATCAGAGGCACTAGATGCTGCCCTGTCCTGCCACTGGTGATGTCAGCCTAACCAACCTGGTCGCGTTAGTGCTTGCCAGATTATTTTCATATGAAGTTTACTATTTTCTTTTCTTTGCAGTGGATTAGCATTTTGTCGGCAGATTTCCCCAGAATTTTGCCAAACATCTCATTCCTTATCAGATCTCCACCGACCTGACAACTCCCGCCTGAACCAACCACCTCTATGGCAGTTACTTTCTATTTCCGTGATCCATTCTACATTGTTCAGCTGGCATTCTGCTCTAAGAAAGATCTTTTTCTCTCTCTCCCTCCCTTCTTCTTTTCCCTCTCTCTTCTTTCCTCCTACTTTCCTTGCCTGAGAGAGTCCGTTCATATTCATAACTATTAGGTATTTCAAATTTGATATTCTTGATGCCGTGCCTTAAGCACTCTGGAGAATAGGTACTAGATAAATTTAACATATATGTAATAAATGAGGTGACATAGAGGTTGTGCCCTCTATTTTAGACAGTTGCCTATTTAAAATCATATCACTAAGCCTGAAGGCACTTACTTCTTGATTTTCCTCCTGGCTTTCATCTGTCTTCTCTGATTGACCCTGAGCTGCTGTGTCCCAGGTACATGGCAGCAAAAGGAATATGCCCTGTGCCTGAGAAAACACAAGAGCTGATAAATCCTTTTCCAATAGCTGATGGCTTTGGGAAGTATTGATTTACAATAGGCTTGTGACATCAGTTAGAACAGATTCATAACTTCAGGGTACATAGTATGGTATCTGTAGCAGAATCAGCAAAATCTGTGTAAAATAGCAATATCCTGAATTGAAACAATTGGGTTTTGCTAAGTTAAAGTTGGCAAATAATATATAAAAGATTGGGTTTCCTGCATCCTTAGGACAGCACATTCATTCAAGTCAAATTCACTTTCTCCCTGGAGAAGGCATGAATGGACACTTCCACTCTGGCTCTGATCTACCTCCCTTCCCTCTAAGCTTCTATTCTCTAAGCATCATCCACATACCCTTTAGATACCTTAGTGTCTCAGATCAGGTTGCTGTTAAGTGGTTTTAGATTTAGGGGCCATTTTGCTCCTTTAGGTGACTTTACATGTCTCTTACCTGTCTTGGGCTGATTTCAGAGTTTATTTTTTCAGATGGTAATTAAACTGGCTATAAGGGTTCAGACTAATTCACTCTTGGTAGAGTTGTCTTCTTTAAAGACTGACTCTAGGAACCAGATAACATTTAGAACAGTAATGACCAGGGAACTGTGTTCATTCCTCCCCCTACCTGCTTATGTGTTTTATTATTGATTTAATAATCACTGCGTATATTTTCATCAATATGGAAGTGTTGTTCTATAAAACCAGGAACTATGATTACATTTCCCTCCTTGTTTAGCTATTTCCCTTTTTCCTGAAGTTTATGATTTTAAAATTTGTATTGCTTACTTATTTTTTTCTACCATCAGTATGGCCAGCTTTTAGTAAGAGATTAAAGCACCAAGTCATTTCTAAGTGTTTTACATGCATTGATTAATCTGTTCCTCACAACAACGTATGACATGGGAATTATTACAGGTGAGACCAAGGAATAAAGATAAGCTAAGTAAATCATTCAAAGTCATACAGTGCTAAGAGCTGAAACAGAGGTTTGAACATAGGCCACTTGGACATAGAGGCCATGTTCTTAGTCATTCTACTGTTTTCTCTCTCCACAGATTGAGCCAGAGTACTAAATTTCTCAAGTTTCCTTTGCTCTTCCTGCCTTTCTTCACCTTCCTGTCCCAGTCTGGACTACTTGATTTAATAGGTCTGCTACACAGCTATTTCCTTTAGATATATATATATTTTTTTTAGATACTAATTATTGAGTATTTCTCTCCTGGTCAGATCCACTATTTCCTGGATCCTTTACCTTCCTCTTTCAAGCTTTATGTTTACATTTTGCTATCACATCAATAATTAACTTTTTACTGAAGGATGTTTAAAAAGTAAATGTCTGGGTTCTTGTGTTTCTTCCTTTTACTTGTTTTAAACAAACAACAAACAAACAAACATTTTTAAAATTTTTAAGTAGTCTCTACACCCAGTACAGGGCTCAAACTCAAACCCCAAGAGCAAGAGTTGCATGCTCCCCTGATGGAGCCATACAGGTGCCCCTTTCCTTTTATTTGCTTTTTTAGCTATCTACTTGTCATCTCTCATTGAGTTGATAGTTTGGCTAACTGAAAGTTTCTGAGCTGAAAATCCTTTTCCTTTGAAATTTTGAGTGCATTGTTTTATTGTCTTTTTGCTTATAATGTGGCTGATGAGAAGTCTTCGGACAGTCTGATTCTGTGTCCTTTGTACATCTTACTGCTATTCTGATGGTTTGCTTGGACAAGAGTTGGTTTTCCATCATGCTGACCATTTGTGGGTCCTGCCAGTCCAAGGACTTAGAAATTTTACTTGCTGCAGCTTCTGGTGTTACTACTAAATAATGGTAGTCCTTGTTCTTTTTTTCTAGAAGTGAAGCTTTCCAGTTTGCTAGAGCTTCTCCAATCTATCTTTCTTTCTTTCTTTCATTCATTCATTCATTCAAGATTTTATTTATTTATTCATGAGAGACACAGAGAGAGGGGCAGAGACACAGGCAGAGGGAGAAGCAGGCTCCCTGTAGGGAACCTGATGCGGGACTTGATCCCAGACTCCAGGATCACGCCTTGAGCTGAAGGCATACACTCAACCACTGAGCCACTCAGGTGGCCCTTATTTTTTCTTTCATTTTTTTTTTAATTATTTTTTTTTATTTTTTCTTTCATATTCAAAGTTTTATTTTATTGGAGTATAACCTACATACTGCAAAAATCATTCCTTTTATTGTACAGTTCCATAAGTTTTGACAAATGCATACAGTAGTATAACCACTATCACAATTAAGATACAGTCTCCACATTAGCCAAAAGGTGGAAGCAACTCATGTGTCCCTTGATGGATAAATAGAAAAATGTGGTATATATATCTATATCTATTTATCTATCTACCTTAGAACAATAGGATATTATTTAACCATAAAAAGGAAGGAGATTCTTTTTTTCCCCTTCCTTTCCAAGTTGTTATTTAAATTCTAGGTAGTTAACATACAGTATAATATTAGTTTCAGGAGTAGAATTGTGGTTCAACATTTACATATAATACCCAATGCTCATCACAATTGTCCTCCTTCATCCCCATTACCTATTTAACCCACCACCCTGCCTTTCTCCCCTCTGATAATCGTCATGTGTGTTTTCCCTACTTTAAGAGTCTGATTTTTGGTTTTCCCCTCTTTTTTTTTTTTTTCTCTCCTGTGTTCATTTGTTTTGTCCCCTGAATTCCACAGATGAGTGAAATCATACTTTGTCTTTCTCTGACTGACTTCACTTAGCATTATATACTTTAGCTCCTACATTCATGTCATTGCAAATGGTAAGATTTTTTTCTTTTGGATGACTGAATATTTTATTGTGTATATGTACCAGCATCTTCTTTGTCTGTTCATCAGTCAGTGGACATTTGGGCTCTTTCCATAATTTGTCTATTGCTGATAATGATGCTATAAACATTGGGGTGCATGTATCTCTTTAAATTAGTATTACTGGGGATCCCTGGGTGGCTCAGCGGCTTAGCGCCTGCCTTCGGCCCAGGGCGTGATCCTGGAGTCCTGGGATCGAGTCACATTGGGCTTCCCTCATGGAGCCTGCTTTTCCTTCTGCCTGCGTCTCTGCCTTTCTCTTTCTCATGAATAAATAAATAAAATCTTTAAAAATAAATAAATAAATAAATAAATAAATAAATAAATAAATAAATAAATAAGAATTACTGTATTTTTTGGGTGAAAATGCCTAGTACAATTGCTGGGTTGTAGGGTAGCTCTATTTTTAACTTTTTTTTTTTTTAAAGATTTTATTTATTCACAGAGAGAGAGAGAGACACGCAGAGACACAGGCAGAGGGAGAAGCAGGCTCTATGCAGGGAGCCTGACATGGGACTCGATCCTGGGTCTCCAGGATCATGCCCTGGGCTTGAAGGCAGAGCTAAACCACTGAGCCACCCGGAGTGCCCTATTTTTAACTTTTTGAGGGAACTCCATACTGTCTTCCAGAGTGGCTGCACCAGCTTGTATTCCTACCAATAATGCAAGAGGATTCCCTTTCTCCACTTCCTTGCCAACACCTGTTGTTTCCTGTAAGGAAGGAAATTCTAATATAAGCCACAGCATGGGTGAAACTTTAAGATGTTTTCCTAAGTGAAATAAAGCAGTCAAAAAGGACAAACACTATATGATTGCATTTATATGAGGTACCTCAAGTAGCAAATTCATACAGCCAGAAAGTTATTGTTTTTAATGGGTATAGAGTTTCAGTTTTCTAAGTTGAAAAGAGTTCTATAGTTGGATGGTGGTGATGGCTGTCTAATGATGTGGATGACTTAATAATGTCACGGAATTTTACACTTTAAAAATAGTTAAATGGTAAAATTTTTATTTGTATTTTATTTAAAAAAAAAAAAGACTCAGGACTGTCTTAGTCTCCCTTTCCCCAGTTCCTTCTCTCTCTCCTTTTTTTTTTTTCTTGTTTTAAGATTTTATTTATTTGTTCATGAGAGACACAAAGAGAAAGGCAGAGACATAGGCAGAGGAAGAAGCAGGCTCCATGCAGGGAGACGGATGTGGGACTCGGTCCCAGGACTCCAGGATCATGACCTGAGCCGAAGGCAGATGCTCAACTGCTGAGCCACCCAGGTATCCCAATAACCCTTCTCTTATTTTTTAAAAATTACTTCACCTTTTTGGTCAGCATTCTGGAATGTTTCTTTGAATTTTCCCCCTAAAATCTATTGGTTTCTTATAAAATTTCAGCAATTATAATATTTTACATTTAAAGGTATTTTCATATTTTCTGATTTTTTTTCAAAGAACCTTACTTATATATTATGCATAGCATGTCTTCTTGAATTTCTATGAGAGTACTACTTAAAAATTTTTTATAGTTCTCTTATTTTCTTCTGCTTCTTTCAGGAGGTTAGATTTTTTGGTTTATGTTTTTCTTTCCCTTCAGTTTTGCAGTCTTCCCTCAAATATTTAGTTCTCCTTGGTTGTCCCGCATATGTGAGATTGGCACAATAAAGTTAATTGGCAGCTGTGTGTACAAGAATGAAGTCTGTTGACTTTTTCAAAAATAAACTTTTTATTTAAGAATAGTTTTAGATTTATAGAAAAATTGCAAAGATAGTAGAGAGAATTCCCATATATCCCAGTGACTGTTCCCCTATTTTTTTTCTCCCTTGCCTTTTCTTTCTCGCCCACTTTTCACTTTGCCTGGGTTGGGAGGATCCTTCTTTGCCTTGCTGGGTTTCTTGGGTCCCTTCTCCCTGGCCTCATGGGGTCTCCAGGGGGCTGTCATGGTGGATGTCTTCCTGGGTTGGACTTTGCTTTTGTGCTTGGAAACTAATTTGAAGCTGCCAGGAGCCCCCTTGACCTTGGCATTGGTGGGCCTGACAGGGAGGCTGTGGTTCATGCCTGTAGCTAGGGTCTGCTTCAGCAGGTCCTTGAGCCAGATGATGGCCACCATATGGTACTTCTACAGGATGTAAACTTTGGTGGCCACCACCAAGTAGCCCTGGTGCTTGCTCTCACCTGCAGCATTTCCAGAACCATGCACATACCCAGACAACCCAGGCGACCCCTCTGTGGAGCTTAAGGAAGTTGAGGAGTTGAGGTATTGCTGGAGGCAATGCTCCCAGGAGCCATTGCACAGGCACATGCAGACACAGATGCAGGTAGTCAGTATACCTCCCTGGGCTGAGTGGTTCCCCCTATTGTTAACATCTTACATTAGTATGGTATATTTGTTCCAATTAATGAATTAATATCGATACATTGTTATTAAATGACATCCGTACTTTATGCAGAATTCCTTAGCTTTTTTTTCCCTAATGTCATTTTTCTTTTCCAGGAATCCCATTCGGGATATCATACTACAATTAGCTATTAGGCCTCCTTAGGCTCCTCTTGGCTGTGACAATTTCTCAGACTTTTCTTGTTCTTGATGACAGTTTTGAGGAGTGGATTGGTTAGGTATTTCGTAGAATGTCCTGGAGTTAAGGGTTTGTCTGATGTTTTTCTCATCATTAGACTGGGGCTATGAGTTTTGGGGAGGAGGACACAGAGGTAAAGAGCTATTCTCATCCCATTACATCAAGAGTTCATTCCACTGTTGAGTTAATCTTGATCATTTGGCTGAAATAGCGTCTGCAGGTTTCTCTGCTATGAAGTTAGTCTCGCTTTCCATAGTTTATTCTTCGAAAAGAAGTCACCATGCTCAGCTCACATTTAAGGAATGGGGAGGATGTATTGACATTTGACTCCCTGAATGCTGTAACTTCTCTTTTTTTTTTTCTCTCTCTCTTCTCTCCCCTCCCCCCCCCACCCCCGGAGGGAAACAACAAGTTTTAGTCATTTTTAGGTCATTTTACTTTAAAGGGTTGGGTAGAAAAAGAGCTTCTGTTTTGAATACAAGAACATCACAGACTACCCCATACCTATGCTGTGTCCTTTTGTACCTGCCTTTGCCAAGTCCTGAGAATAAGCTTATGTGAGGCTGATTAGCTCCTGTCTACCCCACTGCCATCTCCCTTGGAGTGCTCCAGGCTGTGGTTTCTTTTGCCTGCTCCCAGTGAGTAGCTCTCTTAAATTTGTCATCCAGAAATTTGTTGTTGAAAATTTCTGCTTATAGATTCTTGTCTCCTAATCTAATTGTTATTTTTGTTGGTCTGTATGTGCCATTCCTATCATTTTATTTATTTTTACTTTTTAAGATTTATTTATTTTTTAGAGAGAGAGAGCAGGGACAGGGGCAAAATCTCCAGCAGACTCCGTGTTGAGCGTGGAACTGAACATGGGGCTCAATCCCAAAACCCTGAGATCATGACCTGGACCCAAAATCAAGTCAGTGCTTAACTGACTGGGCAACTCAGGTACCCCTCTTTCCTATCATTTTAATCATGGATGTCAGAAGACATGAAAATAAGAGATTAACCCACTATTTTGAATATAAAGTCTTTAAATTTTATTTTTCATTTTTAGAAATGTTATTTATTTGAGGGGCAGGGTGAGAGAGAGAGAGATCACAAGCAGGGGGAGTGGCAGAGGAAGAGGGAGAAACAGACACTCCACTGAGCAGGGAGTCCAGCGAGGGGCTCAATTCCAGGACCCTAAGATCATGATCTGAGCCGAAGGCAGATGCTTAACTGGCTGAGCCACCCAGGTGCCCCTGAGTATAAAGTCGTCTTTTAAAGCTGTGACTTAAAAATATAAGGTGGTATAATTACTACCTTTCATTATTTAATATTTGTAATTTGTTTTAGGAATAAAAAAAATATAACAGTTTCCTGCCAGTGGTATAAAATATTGTCCTGATCTTCTAGATTTAAACAGGAAAAATAAGGTAGAAAGTATTATGGAAATTGAAACTAGCCTAGTCTATGTTGGTTTTAAATTGTCTAAGGGGTTGTGTGTCAAGAAAAAGAGAATTTTGTTTTTTATTTATTTTTTGATAGAATGTGAGCACACGTGGGGCCAGCTGGGAGGGGTAGTGGGAGGGAGAGAGAGAATCTTAAGCAGGCTCCATGTCCAGCACAGAGCCTGACATGGGGTTCAATCTCATGACCCTAAGATCATGATCTAAACTGAAATCAAGAGTCAGACAGTTAACTGAGCCATCTAGGCACCCTGAAAAAGAATTTTGGAAAGAATTTAAGATGACAGGTAAGGCTGAATGGAACAATTGTATTGAGGAAGGGTTTTCTAAGTCTTGACTGGCATAGATTAAGAGAAAGGAATAATAGAAGCATGAAGTTAAGTGATTACTGGTCAGATATGAAAATATCTCCTGTTTATTAGTCTTATGGCCTGTACAGAGTAAGGTTTGTTTTTTCTATTTTTAAAAATAATTTATTTTGAATTATACTGAAAAGTTACAATGATATGTACCCTTCCCTACCTTCTCCAATGTTAATTAACATTTTACATATTCATAATGCATTTGTCAAAACTAAGAAATTAATGTTACTATAATACTATTAACTAAACTATTGACTATATTTGGAATTCACCATTGTTTCCACTGGCATTCTTTTTTAATCAGGGAAACAATCTAGAATACTACATTACACAATTTATTTTTAAGTCAGAAAATTTTTATTTGAGCCATATGCCTGTCATTTAGCAACATATAGCATATATAAGTTCATCTCCTGAATTTTCTCTTTCAGATGTTCCTTTATGTGAATAATGATTGCTGTTAGTTTATAAGTCACTGATTCTGAATATAAGCTTTGGGTGAGCATCCTCAAAGTGAGTTTTCTAACATTGGAAAGGAGTACTTCAAAAAAAAAAAAAAAAAAAAAGGAAAGGAGTACTTCAACCTTATTTTTAAAAATTCTGGTTAAAAAGTTATGTTTTGATTTTAACCTTTCAAATAATGCATTTTATTTATAGCATGTGGGTGTATATAAGGACATGTACATAGTGGTACTCTATCAACGTATTATGCTTCATGGTGCTCTCATTTGTGAAAGGCAGAGCTCAGTAACTAAAAAAGCTAGAGATGGAACAATGTACATTAAGGCTCCTTGGGAGTCAGGAAATCTGTTTCTAAGTCCCAGATCTGCCACATATTGTTGAGCACTAATATGTAAATCAAGAAATATCAAGAGTTGTGTTAGCTCTGGGCTGGAACTCACAGGTGGCGTAGTCCCTGCCTTGATCTTATATTTAAATCTCTCCAGAATACCTGTGACTAGATAAATTTTTGTTGAACACTTCCAGTGATGAGTGATCTGGTTATCCAGTTACCTATTGCCGTATAATGAACCACATCAAAACTTAGTGGCTTAACTCAAAAATTTGTCATTATTTCTCAGGGTCCTGAGCTTGAAAGACTGTTCAGTGGTTCTTGGCTGGGATTCCTCATGCAGTTGGAGTCAGTAGAGAGCCAAGGCTGGGGATAGCAGAAGGCTTCTTTGAATCACACATTTGACACCTGGGCTGGGAAAGCTGGCAGCTGTGAGCCATTGAGGCAACTCTCCTTGTGGTTTCCAAGTGGGTAGCTGAGGCATCATCACAGCATGATAGTTTCGTAATAGGTAGGTGTTGCACTTGGTGGTTTATCCCTTGGTAACTTGATAAGAAGTAGATAGTCTATTAAGTCTTGGGCCCAGACACTGGCACAGCATCACTTCTGATGCATCTTATTGACCAGAGCACTCTCAGAGTCTCCCATATCTGAGCAGAGGGACCACAGACCCACATGTCTTGAAGGGAGGAGGACCAGAGACTTTGTGGCCATCATTAGTTCACCTACCACAATGAGAAATTCACCACCTCTTGAGAAGTATATTGCATTTGTGGAGAGCTTAAGATGTTTAGACAAGATGACATCTGCTTCTCATATGAGAAGTTATAGATGTTACAGGTGATATAGACCTGTTGAATTACCCCATACTCTTCCTTAGAGCCTCTTTTTTTTTAAAGACAGAGAGAGAGAGAGAGAGAGAGAGAGAGAGAGAGAGAGAGAGGCAGAGACATAGGCAGAGGGAGAAGCAGGCTCCTCATGGGGAGTCGGATGCGGGACTTGATCTGGGATCATGCTCTGAGCTGAAGGCAGACACTCAACCATTGAGCCACCCAGGGGTCCCTAGAAGCCTGTTTCTTAACATATACCCCTCCGGACACCCTAGCTGGGTTAGGCCCAAAGGGACCAAGCATATGTACTTTTCTCTAGGAACCTCCTTTTCCCCAGATTCTACTGTCGTCTTCCCACTCCTCCCCCCCCCCCCCCCCAGATGACACACAAACTTTAAATTAGCTGCCTTGGTGATAACGCTGATTCCTTAAATTATAGCACTGAGGGTTCACATACAGGTAAAGTACTGCCCTTATCACTAACTAGAATCAAATATAAAGTGCATTAAATTTATATGTAAGTGCTGTGATCAGTTAAGTAGGGCACATGGGGGGGTGCAGTATTGCTAGGCATGAGTTAGGAAACATTTCAGGGAGAAGTGAAACTCTTAGCCAGTTTTAAAAGATAGCAAGAATAGTAAAGTATACCACATTAGTTAAGCATGGTGTGCCAATGCCATTCTAAGAATTGTATGTATATTAACTCAGTGAATGTTTCCAATGACCCTGTGAGGTAAGCATTACATCATCCTCACTTTACAGTAGAGGAAACTGAGGAAGTAAAGTAAGTTACTTACCTGAGGCCACACAGCTCGTAAGTGGCAGGGATTCTGCTCTAGGCATTGTAGCCCCAGGGAAGTAGCAGATGGGGATGACAGGCTCTCCAGGAAAGGGTTAATGCACAGAGTGAGGACTCCAGACACTGCTCTTAACTGCCAGAGCTTATTCCTTTCTCCCTAACCAACCCCTTGCCAAGCATACTTAAACGCATCTTCCATTGCTTTAAAAATGCTGCTAAAACTACCAGAAATATCTTCACTTTTCTTAATGCTTTTTATAATCATTCTCTTGAGGCCCTGTCTAAGGTCTTTCTTTTTTAGGAGATATTTCTGAAGACTTCATTGTTTCCTACTGTTTTCCCTTCTTTCCTTCCATTGGACATATGATCGTGTCTCTACCATGGTCCAGCCCTGGGCACTCTGAACATGCATTGTAGAGCAGGAAATGCATTCTCGACCATCTACTCGTTATGCTAAAGAAGGAGAAATTACAATGTTCCAAAGTATTACGAAGGGGCAACAGGAGGCGAGTAAGGGATTATGATCAAGAGATTTATGATCTTAAAGAAAAAAAGAGATTTATGATCTTTATTACCCTGGAATTCATTTACATTTTATCAATAACGAACACATGTATTTGTCCTTGCACACTTGTAAGCCCACGTACTTGCATACCACATGTGCTCATTGCTGCCTTTTAAATTTTTTTCCACCAATAGTAGAATGCTTAATATTTTGGGGGTTATTTATACAATGGAATACTATGTAAAGTATGGGGAAGAAAAAAAAAAAGTATGGGGAAGAGATTTTTTTTCCTTCTTCTAGGGTCTTTGGCTGGTCTAATGATTAAATTGGCATAAGACAGATTAGCAGGAGAAGACAAATCTAATTTTGTATATACGGGAACCCCAAAGGTACGAGGCTCCCTGATAGGCAGTTGTGGCTTATATGCCACCCTGAGCTGAGCAGAAGTGGGGAGGAGTCTGAGACTTCAAAGAGAAGGAAGACAATTCACAGAAACCTGGGAAGAGTAAATGTTTGGTAAACAGATGTTTGCCATGCGATGCAGATAAGTCCTTCTGATGTAAACAGTTTTCTCTGGTAATAGCTCTCTTTCTGGTACAGAGCCTCTATCTAAATTCCTTTAGGCATTTATGGGGAGGTAAAAGACTCATCTTGAGTCTATGGGGCCTTGATTGTCTCCAGGTAGAAATAATCCATATGCCAAAGTGGCACATTGTGGAGTGGCCTGCCCTGAAACCCATCAACAGCACTGAAAATGAATTTACTCTAGTACAAACCACATGGATAAATATCACAAAAATATATAGTTTTCCTATGTCTTCTCATGGTGCTTTCAAGGACCAATAGACAGGTTCAGTGTTTTCCTTGATTTCAGATTCCACAATCATTGATGTCTAGAGAATCAGCCCTACCTAAGGGCTTCTGTAATTCCTAGCTCCTCTTTGTGATGAGGGCTCTAATGTTTTGGCCAGAACACCGTGCTTAGGCCTGGTCCAGAGGAAATCTCATGGCTGAGCAAGAGGCAAATGGCAGCAACCTATTTATTTCCGAGGGGGCACTGGGGAGCGTCAGGGATAAAGCTCTGTGGATAGTCACACGATGTGGGGCCAAACCTGGACCAGAAGGTTGTTAGAGACAATGGCTGGGATTTTTGTGTTTAATCTCCCAGGTCTGGTTATTTTTAGAGGAAGTAAATTCTGTTGTGGGGATTTCCAAGTTGGCAAAGGGCCAGCAGAGAGGGGTTGCGTGAATCTGAGGCACTGGAACGCCAGGTTAACAAAGGTGAGTCCCTGCTGAGGTGCCTGGCACACTGTCTGAGGACTGGTCTCTGGTCCTGGCTTTTGTTTCTGCTGTTGCTGCTGCTATTTTGCTGGAGGTACTTGCATTCTTGCTCTTTGCACCTGAGATTTGCAGTTATTGCTTCTCTTTCTTGGGTGGTTGAGTACTTGGTCTTTGCAAACAGTGTCTACAACACTTGTTGCTGTTACCTTTTGTAGATGGCAGTTTCCTGATTCTCCCCTGTCTTTTGGGAAGAAATGACTGTAGAATACCACAGGGAAACAGTAGAACTTGAACATACCTATGTATTCCTGGCTTTGTTTCTCCCCGTTATAAACTTTTAAGTGGATGATTTCTGAAATGTCAAGTAAAAAACTTGAAGACATTCATCTGTCTTCCTTCTGTACCCTCTAAGTATAGGTTTCAATTTATAGATGTTGCTTCCCTGTAACAACATCTCTTATCTTATACTGTGGCTTCTCTTATTGATACCTGGAAAATTGTTTGGAGGTTTTTTTTTTTAATATTTTATTTATTTATTCATGTGAGACAGAGAGAGAGAGAGGCAGAGACACAGGCAGGAGGAGAAGCAGGCTTCATGCTGGGAGCCCGACGTGGGACTCAATCCGGGGACTCCAGGATCATGCCCTGGGCTGAAGGCAGGTGCTAAACTGCTGAGCCACCCAGGGATCCCCTGTTTGGAGGTATTTAGAGTCACTTAAAATTAATAAACGTTTCTACTTCTGTAATTAAAAGACTAGGGACTTTTAGAGCATTCTTTCACATTGATAGAAAAAAACCCCAGCAAAATACATGGCAAAAGGTAAAAACCGTATTTGGAAGGGGAAAAATATTCATTGTGTGCAGCTCTCTGGAAATATTAGTTTTGTAGCTCTCTGGACAGACTTTGCTTCCTGTTGCTGCATCAGTAGAAAGACTTCTGAGCTTACTAGTCTCAGTAATGTTAATAAGTCATAGTTCAGCCATTCCTCCTAAAACTTCTTTACATTAGAACGGGTAAGAATTTATTCCCACCTTGCTAGGGAGAGGCTATATTTTTTTCACATTTCTGCCCATGTTTTTATGTGACTCAATAGCTAAGAACACCTGTTACTTGGTGATGTGTCAGGGTTGAGATGTTTTCTTGGAATGGGGGTTCCATGAATTGTTGAGCAGACTATGCCTACCTTCAGGCCTATTGCCCCCAAAGAGTTTGATATAGTGGTGATGAGCTTGCACAGGGTGGTAGCATTCTGTGTGGATATCACTATTTATGATTTCTGCCTCATGAGTATTGAAGGTGGCTCTGAAGGGTCTGTAGCTGCTGCTGTCAGCCCTCTCCAGGGGACCAGAAGAAATAGTCGCAACCTGGACACAGCACTTTTCTGCCTATCCTGGGTGTAGGCAGCAGCTCCCCCCTGTAATTTTTGTGATCTTTTCCTTAAGAAACACAGCACAAAACCCACTTGGGCCTTGGAATGCCCTCTCTGCCACTTGCCAGTTGTCACCACCTTGAGCCAATTAGCCTTTCCAGGCCCACCTTTTCTCATTTGGAAAATGAAACTAATAGCATTTGATTTTTTACCTCGTGATCATTGTCCAGATGATGAATGTACAGAATCCAGTGTATTGTAGACGTGCAGTGGTTCTACTTTGAAGTCATTTCTTCCCTCCCTTGCTTCGTAGAGGATGAGCTCTGACTTTAGCCACAACTCAGCTGAAATCCCACCCAAGCAGTGTGAACTTCAGCAAGGCTTTTAATCTCTCTGAGCTGCGGTTTTCCAATCTGTAAAATGGACATAGGTATACATACCTCTCGGTGGTGGTGAGAAGCTTTGTGATATAATATAGGAGAATGACCTAGCCCAAGAACCAGGTAACGAGCCCACAGACCGTCCTTCTTTCTTAATAACACACTTTCTCTGTTAGCTTTCTTTCCTTCCCTCTCCTTTGTTTCCTGCTTCCTGCCCCCTGATCACCCTTTTCTTTTTGGTTTTGATGCCTTGGGACTTTAGCTTGAAGTGGAGCTAGACCATCACTGAGGAGTAAGGCAGTGGTTCAATTAGAGATCATCTTGCCACCGTCCTCCCCTTGTGTTCCCTTCCACCTCGTATGAAGAGCGAGGCCGAAAACACAAAGTAGAAAGCAGGCTGTGCTTTATGCTGCGTTGTTAATCTTGAGGGTTGTATCTAAGGACAATGAAGAAGGAAAAGGACAGCAATTTACAGTGTTGTCATTTGTCATTTTCAGTTTGACCATATCCTTACAGGAGTTTTTGAAAAAATTTAAATGCTTTTCTAAAAGCTTTTTGATATTTTAGTTACAAACAGTCATAGTCTACCAGGCCGGTTTTCTAAACCAATATTTGCTCCCTCTGGCCTTAAAAATTTTCCAAGAAGTGTAGTCATCCACTTTCCAGTTTCCACTCCTGGAAAGACAGACCTGCTCTTTGTGCTATCTCTTTTTCTTGGGATGTCTCCTTTGCTTTTCCCATTGCTGCCAACTATTCCAAGATACTCTTCACCTCTGATATGGCTTGTTTTTCCTGTATTTAATTGGATAAAACCATTGGTAATAGCTCTCTCCTTTGTTGATAGAAATTTCAGGATTGGGAGCACCTGGGCGGCTCACTGGTTGACGTCTGCTAATGGCTCAGGTCGTGACCCTAGGGTCCTGGGATCGAGTTCCACATCGGGCTCCCTAAGGGGAGCCTGCTTCTCCCTCTGCCTGTGTCTCTGCCTCTCTGTGTGTGTCTCATGAATAAATAAAATCTTTAAAAAAAAAAAAAAGTTCAGGATTGGGCTAAAGGAAAAAGGCATCGGGGGAGATACATACCCTTCAGTCCTGGAGGACTACACACACACACACACACACACACACACACACACACACACACCCTGAGAATATGATATACAATTACAAATTAAAGTGACTTTAGGGAGATTTATTTATTGGACAAAAGTTGATTACTTTGCCAATGTGTTCTTCAAAGCCACTGAAACCAATGCTATTGAATGGAAAATAAGAATCTGCTTCTTGGTTTAGTAATACTTTTTTTGTTTTAAGGAAAGAACTCTTCAATTAAAGAGGAACAGTAGGTAGTGGAAAGTGAAAATGAGTCTGTTTAGTAGAAATTAATTTAGTTATTAATAAGAAAGAGAAGAGAAGAAATGAGAACCTTTTAGAACAGTTATATAACTAGGGGGACATGTTGGGATCATCTGGTACCTTAGTTTCACAGTTGAAAAAACTGTGTCATAGTGAAGTGAATCAGTTGGCCAAAATATCCAGACTGACTTTGCAGCATCATCAGAACCAGAGTGAAGCACACCTGGGTTTCAATTCTTACTCCTTTTACCGCTGTGCACAGAGTCCATGAATGTGTGTCTTCCCATGCAGGTATGTGTAGTGGAAACATAATTTAAACTTCTTTCTGATTGATTTCTGACACTGGAAGCTGGAAAATAGGAATACAATGAAAATTTAGTACTTCAGACTTTTTCCATGAATAACCTTTAAAATGATCATTGTCATGAACATGAATTCATTTAATTGTTTTACTGAATAGTTCAGTTGTCTGTACTTAAGTATTGCAGGAGAGTATAAATCCATAACTTTGTAATTGAGAAATGACAGTTACGTATTTTTGACACTTATATTTCTAAACACACAAAAACATAATTGTATTGCTTAAATTATAATGTCTGTCCAAGTATAAACTAATAAAGTAATTTTTGATTTTCTCTTCAAATGTAATTTTTGATTATTGAACCATGTGGTCACTGTGGTAAAAAAACTTTCTAATATGAACATTCTCTTTAAATTTATAGATGATGGGGCTCCTGGGTAGCTCAGATGGTTAACTGCCTCACTCTTGATTTTGGCTCAGGTCATGATTTCAGGGCTGTGAGATTAAGCTGTACATGTGTAGGGCTTCATGCTCAGTGCAGAGTCTGCTTAAGATTCTCTCCCTCTCCCGTTCCCATCCCTCGTTCCCCCACCCCCGCTCATGCATTCTCTCTCTCTCTGTCAAAAAAAAAAAGTGTGTCACACACATTATATAAATATATATATACACACACATTATATATAAGTATATATATATATATATATATAAATTTACAGATGACCTTGCTCTACCATCTTTCAAAATAATGGAATGGAGGGAAGGGGAGTTGATGTGGTAAGTAGGAACCACTCTAAGTTGATGTTCATGCAAACATGTCAGTAAAATGATGATTCTCTTGTTTTCCAAGACTCCTCGTTTTCATGCTTTTGTCTCAGGAGGAAAGTAATTGGCCCTGTTAAAAGGACGATTTGACAAGTAATTTTAAGAAACATACTTTGAACATGGCTAGCAGCAGAAGGAAAGCAGTACTGTAGAAGTCAGGATCAGTAGGTTCCAATTTGCTTGTGAAATTGGGCTACTATTTTTAAGAGTACAAGTTGTGCCAAGAAGAGAATCTGTAATGAGGCAGTTTTGTTGAAGAACTTGTAGCTGACATTACTCTCTAGCTTTCAGGGATCTCATCCCTGGTGACTTTTTTTGGAGAAACACCAGCTCATGGAGATGTCTGTCTCTTGCAGTTAAAATAAGGGAAAAGAAATAAGAAACTCAAACTCATTTTGTTGGATCATCTTCAGGTGGAGCTGGAACTTCATCTAGAGCATGTTTTTATTGACTGCTAATATTGTATTTTGCAATTTGCAACAGTGGCCAAGTTGTTTTTAGTAGTCAAGACTCCCTTGCAGGTGTAGTTTCCAGAATATTCATAACTACCTATATTTTCTTTGACTAGAGGTTTTCCAGGTGCTAAGGGGGTTGTGAGGACTGTTCCATGGGATGAATATGGATCTGAGAGGTCATAACATTTTACTTGAAAGTTTAGGGACGCCTGGGTGGCTCAGCGGTTGAGTAACTGCCCCTGGCTCAGGGTGTGATCCCACGTGGTCTCAGGATCGAGTACCACATCAGGCTCCTTGCCTGGAGCCTGCTTCTCCCTCTGCCTACGTCTCTGCCTTTCTTCCTCTGTGTCTTTCATGAATAAATAAATAAAATCTTAAAAAAAAAAAGAAAGTTTAAGGAACCAGACTGTGACCCATCATGGAATAAAGTCAGAATGGAAAAGAATTCTAGAGATCACTCAGGAGAGATATCTAGCTTCTGCTTGAATAGGTCTAACATTAGGTAGCTAAATACTAATAGTACCATCATATATACTATATACTATGAAATATATAATAAGCAATATTGTTACTTTAATGTCAATAATTAACTGCAGTAGCAGCTATAATGTTTTTGAGTAGCTGTGTTCTGTTCATGTACCATGTACATTCTTTCATTTAATCCTCTAATAGCTGTGTGATATAGTAACTGTGTAGCAGTTGGCACAGATTCTGGATTAAGGCCATCTAAATGAATCGGAGCTCCATACTTGTTTGTCATGTGACCTTGGGGGGAAGTTCCTTAATCTCTGTACTTCAGTTTCTTCATTGGTAAGGATAGTTTTGAGGATTAAATGAATTAGTTTGTGTAAGAGCTCAGAAGAGTGCCTGGCCCAGAGCTATTGGGGGAACTGTTCTTATTTTCAAAATGAAGAAACTGAGATTAAGTTATTATTTGATGTGTGACCTTAGACTGGAAGAGGCTGGGACTCAAAGCCAAGTCACCCACCTGTGAAACCCATACAGGTTCTTTAGACATACTGCTTCTCCTGTGTTATGGCAGCCCATTTCATTTATGAGCAATTCTTGTGGATTGAATTCTGGCTTCTTTTAGCTTTGCAGTCATGATCTCAGGTCTATCAATATATAGTACTTTGTCCTAAAAGATGAAGAGAAGAGAAAGTGTAAGCATGTGCCTGTTCTGTCCCTCATTACTGTTAGGTAATGGGTTTAATGTTTGATGGGTGTTGTTTGGACTCTGGAAATTTTACGAAAGGAGGAACACCTCGTTTGGAAATTTCCCCTGTTAGCCCAAAGGAACCAGAACTTGGTCTCTTGTTCAATTCTTTTTCTGGTTAAAGGTCAAGTTCAGGAGGATGCCTGCTGAGGTTTAGGAGCACGCTGAGAAATATGTGGGATGGGAATGGTGGTTGTGGAAGCAAAGTGCTAGCTACGGTTTTAAGGAGGATGTTGAGGCGTTTTAATACCTCTTGTTTGGCTATTAGGGCAAAAATAGCCTCAGTGTCATGGAAAGGAAGAGACACGTGTATCTTTTTTTTTTTCATTGTTGTTGTTGTTGCTGCTATTAAAGATCTTGCAAAATTTTCCTTTGGAACTGGGATTAATTTAAGCAGCCCATACTAATAAACCACAGGGAATGTGGAGGTACAAGAGATCACTCCCTTCTTGATTATCTGTTGGAAGATAACCTCTAATTTTTTGGGGAAAGTGTTCTTTCCACTTTTTATTTGGCAGGTATATATGAAATAGTGTTGCCATAAGTTCGTGCCAGACTAAAGAAAAAATTAAGATGCATGTCATTTAAAAAAAAAAAAAAGATTGATTGATTTTAGAGAGTAAGCAACGGGTAGAGGGGACGGGGGTGGAGGGCAGTCTGGGAGAAAGAATCCTGAAGCAGACTCCCCACTGAACCCAGGGCTGGATCCTAGGACCCTGAGGTCATGACCTGAGCCAAAATGAGGAGTCAGCTACCTAGGACTGAGCCACCCAGGAACCCCAAGATGCATGTTTTTAATGCATTGAAGTGGCATGTTAATGTATGACAGCAAAACAGCAGAAATTATAATTACGAATAATTCTTCAGTGGATGATTGTTTTGTGTGTTAAAAACACATAACCATTTTATTTATTAGTTTTTTAAAGATTTTACTTATTCATGAGAGGCACAGAGAGAGAGGCAGAGACATAGGCAGAGGGAGAAGCAGGCTCCCCTTGGGGAGCCTGATGTGGGACTTGATCCTAGGACCCCAGGAAAATGACCTGAGCCAAAGGCAGATGCTCAACTGCTGAGCCACTCGGGTGCCCCAACACATAACCATTTTAAAGGACATCAAAGGATGCATCATAATTTAGTCATTGTTGGTTTATTCTCAATTGGAAATCTAGTTTTGGGCCCAAATCTGAGAATTTGGCTTTATTTTCCCATCTCTGTGCTGTAAGGCAGCCTCTACTAGATAGTCTAATCATCTCATCTTTGGTTGTTTGGACCTGGGATACAATTGAGTCCTGGAGGATGGGGAGTCTTGCTCTTGATTCCTCCTCTTAACAATAACATAGGGCTCGGGGTCTTATGAAATTGTGACTGATTAATTGTGTAGTAAGATCATCATTAAAACTCTTCCTCTAAGAATATAAAAATAGCTTTGTGTGTGAGAAATGATTATTGAAATCTTTGGGATTTCTTATCATTTCATAGTGAACACCTAAATGACTTACTACACACCTTTTTTTTTTTTTTTTTTAAGATTTTATTTATTTATTCATGAGGGACACACAGAGAGATGCAGAGACATAGGCAGAGGGAGAAGCAGGTTCCGCTTGGGGAGCTCGATTTGGGACTCGATTCCAGGATCCTGGGATCACGACCTGAGCTGAAGGCAGACGCCCAACCACTGAGCCACCCAGGTGCCCCATGACTTACTATACACTTTGTGGGAAAACTCTGTGTATGTATTTGTCTCTCTCTCCCTGCCTCTTGCCTCCCCCCCCTTTTCCCACTCTTTATCCTTTCCTGCCCTTTTGTGACTGGCATGTCTCAGGGCTTAAATCTGGGCACCCATAGTAGATGTTCAATGAATATTTGTTAACTAATTAAAGAATAATTAAAAAAAGAATAATTTTATGTGCATTACAAATATGGGTAAATGTTTTGGCGTTGGTTGGTATTCACTAGAATGCTGGCCTGGACAACATTTTTCAAATAGTCATAGTGACCAGACATCTGAAATTACAGAGTCTTGGCAATACTCTGCCATATAGAGAAAAATATGTTGAGAGGTAGGGAGATTTCTTTTCAAAGGGAGGTTGTCTTAAAATTTTAAAATAAGAAATGGACATTTATGGTACACTTTCAAATACATACTGTGGATACATTTTGGGAAGACATTCAAAATGTTTTTTCTTTTTGCTACATGAGTACCATTTGTTTATGTTTATGAAAGCGTTAAAATATTTTCTATTTCCTATAGATACTTTCTGTTTCCATTTTCTGCTGATTACTAAATTAAGTTTGACAGAATTGGTTCAAGCTTAGCTCTTCAGGGAAATAGATTTGATCTGATAGACAAAATTTAAGAATGATAAAGCTATACAGTCATAACATTGGAAAGCAGCAGAGGAGATCCAGATAGTTTCCTAAAGCTTGTAAGGACCAGCCTGGATGGATGCTAATACTGCCTGATAGAGTGGTAATTGATAAGCTAAATGTAACAGTCAGTGTAGGGCAGAGGGGAAACCGAAACTTTTATTTATTCCTCATTGATTTGGTTCAAAATTGGGCCGTGTTTTTCTCTTTTCTAACAGAGAGAGAATGCCTCCTCCAAAGACCTGATAGATTTATCACAAGGATCCCATGAAATAGAGTACAATAGTGGCTTTGATGCACTGACAAGCCCCAGGTGCAGGAGGAGGAGGACAAGGAGGAGGAGGAAGAGATGATGATGATGATAACAGAGCTTTGAGGGAGAGTTACTAATGGGACTTCTTGAGTGCATTTGAATGGAGGCACTTCCAAACATTTCTTGGGTTCTCACTAAGTCAGAGGTGAAAGATGAGGCGTTGTCATGTTAAGCTAATAAATGATCTTAGTAAGGCCAGAAGTTGGAAAGAATTCGGCCTGCAGCTTGTGGGCTCCCCCACTGAAGGTTTCCAAGGTCTGGGAGCTAAGACATCACTCATCTCTGACAGGAACAATGGAAGGATCTAAATTAAAAATGGGGTAGCCTTCAGAAACCTTCAGGCCCTAAGGGGCTTTGCTTCCCTGAGCATAATTTTCTTTGAATGGAAATAGTTTATAATTTCTGAGAGGCAGTTTTTCAAAGGTAAAAAAAAAAAAAAGAAAAAGCCATGTAGCGGTTGTTCCTGCCTTTCCAGCTCCTTCAACAAAAGCCACTTTTAGTAAGTGTGTTATCTCTAAAGTTTCTGTGCTGGGCAGTGATTGATTTGAGACAGTTGGGGAATTTATTATAAGAATGTGTGTCTGTGTATGTATGTATGTTTGAGAGAGAGAATGAGAGAGAGAGAGAGAGAGAAAGAGAGAGAGAGAGAGAGAGAGAGAGAGAGAGAGACTGACTTTCCCTAGTTTGGAGCCCTGTTGACAAATTGAAAATTTTGTAGCTATATGTTCTGACATAGTTGCATAGCATTGTTCTTGAGTACTGAAAGGGGCCACAACCCTATGGCAATTAAAATTCTGGATTTTGAGATCTGTGTAACAGGCATGGGTGGCCAAGAGCTGGATGAGCAGGTTTTTGTGGAGTGTTCAAGACAGCCCAGCTACTTTATCTGGGGCAAAGTATTGGCAATTTTGAAATTAAGAATTATCTTCTAAAGCAGGTGTCATTTCGAACTGCACATTTACGGATTTTTCCTTTCTGTTACTGTGAGCCTAATCCCTTCTGAGCAAACATTTTCCTGTCATATTTTTAAAAATAATTTTATTAGTATGCTTGAAGTGTCAGCATTCAGTAGCAGTTAGGAAGTGGTTTTCTCCAGTAATCTAAGTGAGATTTTGAATGAAGTGGGAGAAAATGGTAGCAGTGGGAGACCATGAGCTTTTGTGTATTTTCCAACTACTTGAATGACTAAACTCCAGAACATCTCAGTAAATATTAAATGTTTATTATATATTAGGAATAATAGCTATATTAGAAATGTTTTGCTTATAAAGTAATAATGCCTGATTGACATTGGCTAAAATGAAAAAGTCATTTGATGACCTTCTATAACAAAAGGCATGGTGTGTCGGGGTTTCTCGTTTAGATGTAATAGCTTGACAATACCAGTGGAAACCCAGGCCCTTTCTGCTTTACTTTTCTGTTCTGCCATTGTCAATGTTTGGTTTTTGTCTTCAAGATTATCACCTCTTGATCCCGTAAGGGTTGCCACTGCTCCAAACACTACCTTTCACAACCAGGAAGGAAGAGGAAGAAAGAGGTTGAGTGGACAAAGAAACCTTTTATCAGGGAGGAAACTTTCTCAGTCTCTTCCACACCCCAGTAGCTGCTAGCGAAACAGAAAGCAGATATTTGGAGAATAAAAAAACCTGATCTTCATGACTGTCTAAGATCAGTCAGAGTTCATGGGTGTGTTTCAAAATAAAAGAGGTGTTTCGTTTGCAAGGAAGGGAGGGGTGGTTGTCAGGTGAAGGTCGAACACTGTGTATGTGGTAGCATGTGCCAGGCTTTTGGAGAAGAGAACAAGTGAGCCAGGGTCATCAAGGATCTCACTGCCTGATGGTGGGGAGAAAATAAGTGACCAAATGGGCATAGTGACCTGTGGAATATGAACAGTGTCAAAGGAGTACAAATGCAATACTGTAGCAAGGTTTGGAGAGGAATGGAGAGGTTCAAGAAAATCTTGGGAAAAGATAGCAGTGGAGATGGGCACTGAGTTTTCACCAGGTGGGCAGTCAGTGGCCTTCAGACCTACAAAATAAAAAACCTTGGGTTTGTATAGCAGGTGTATGAAGAGAAGAACCGGTGGTAATGGTGGAAAGTGTTTGAAGCCCACACACATCATGGTGGTGGCTGCATTGCTGCAGTGATGGTAGCAGACAAATGAAAGAGTGACGTAGTGTGTTCTGGATACCTGCCTGTTAAATGCCAGGTACAGTACTTGGTGTTTCTCCAAAGGCTATCTTCCTGGGTAGTATGCTTGTGTTCTGCTCACCCAGGGGCCATTCCCAACAACATTTAAAAATGAGGCACCTGCATAGCTCAGTTGTTTAAGCATCTGATTCTTGGTTTTGGCTCAGGTCCTGATCTCATGGATCATGATATCGAGCCTCACGGTGGGCTCCGTGCTTAGTGGAGAGTCTGCTTAAAGATTTTCCCTCTGCCCCTCCCCCCACTCGCGCTCACATGCACATGCCCGTGCATATACTCTCTCAAATGAATAAATAAATGTTATAAAAATAAAAAAAATAAAATTGAACTTTGAACTCATGTGTGTTTTTGAGGTCTGTTTGTAATATGTAGGTACAGGTAGTATTTTTTAAGTTAAAGGAAGTCCCAAAGGACCTCGAATCACAAGTCCAGCTTTCTTAATGGGATGTGTTAATATCATGAAGCTCAATGAGCTGTGGTAGGCCTTATAATGCTGATGACTTACATAGGCTTTGTTTTGAATCATGTTTAATAAACCATACCAAGTTATTTTTGGTACAGTTAGAGCAATCTTCGAGTTAATTTTTCTGTATGGAAAGAAATTAATGAAAAGCAGTGGAGATTGTGAAATAAATGGAGCAAAGTCTCAAGAGTTCCCTGAAGCATCCATCCAAGTTGCACAATGCCACCCCATACTGCGGCCAAACAGGTGGGACTGGAGACAGTTGGAGAAAGAGCAGAGAGGGCCAAGTGACCTCTCAAAGAATTGTATTTGCAGAAGGAAAAAACACCTGTGTAATAAAAAGATAAAAAACAGTAGTATTGATACAGCACCCAGGGGATTGGATTGACCATTGCCGGGTGAATGAAGCGGCTGCCAAAAACTCATGTTAATATAGCTGCTGATTGTTGACATTTGATTCTAGAATGAGAAAGATGATACTTTTATTATTCTCTGAGTTACTATGAGATTTTATGTATGTATACTATAGGTATATAAAAGCTATCTTTTATGCATTTCTCTGGAAAAAGGATTTATTTTAACATAGTTAAAATAACATTATCACACCCAGCAAAATTAATTGCAACATGTTTTTATTCACTCTTAGCAAAATACTTTACCATATTGTGTACATTTATATCATATAAATGAACTATATCTACCTCTCTATCTATGTAGACATTTACCTGTAGAAAAGAAGATTCAGAACTTGACCTGATTATGAATGTTGTCAGGTTGACAGGTGGAAGAAAGTTTGAGATTTGTTGTCTTTTTCGTCTTGGTAGGAAAAGTCCAGCTGATAGAGTTATTGGGGAGGGGGTGCACTTGGCCTCATATCTAAGGAATAATTTTCTGATTGTGCTGCCCATAGGTGAAATGGGCTGCTTTAGGTGCAAGAGAATCCTTCATTCCTTGAGACCAGTCTGTTCAAGTCTAAGCTAATACTGTGGTTCTCAGGCTTCAGCAGGCATCAGAATTCCCTGGAGGGTCTGTTAAAACCCAGATTGCTAGATCCCACCCCCAGAGTTGTTCATTTCGTAGGGCTGGGGTGGGGCCCGATAATTTGCATTTTTAACAATTTCTCAAGCGATGCGGATGCTGCTAGTCCACAGTTTGAGAAGCCCTGGGCTAAAACATGCTTATCAAACTAGGAATCATTTGGGGATTTTTGTTAAAACAAAATCTGATACAGTTAGTCTGGGGTTGGGCTTGGGATTCTGCATGAAAGTGTTTCCCAGGCGACACCAATGACTGGTGCATGGTGCATGAATAACGGGGCTAAAGAGCTCATTGGGAATGCTGAGGCCTGAGGAAATTTAAACATCCAGGGGGGCAATTAGAGCAGAGGATGTCACTCTGAGCTCCCCTGAAATAATTTTATTTTGTAAATCCCCAAAGGATACAAAGAAAAAGTTACTTTTGCTTAAAATTTTTTTTCATGGTAAAATACCCTTTCAATTTTTATAGCATAGTTACTAACATTTTGTGACCCTTCTTTGCAGGTCTTTAAATAAGAACTCATCTAACTCACTCTAAGAGCTTTTGCCCCTCAGGAAAACACTTCATTGATTGAATCTACTACCAAGCTTTAAATGGAAATGACCTTCATGTTCTTTTATTTAATTGAGCTCTGATGTTTACTTGCAGATTTGGTTATTTCTCATAAATGCTCCCATCGAAAAATTTTGAAGGTTTAATACCATTATGCTCACTGACTGTGCTTTCTCATGATGCCACTGGGGTTGTGGCCATGGAAGACTTATAGTACATCAAGAGATTACAAATCTTTTTAAAAATAACATGGATCTGTATCCATTGCTTTCATAATAGAAGGTTGCATTAAGAAAATGGAAACGTCTCTCATGGGAAATGCTTGTTTCCTAATCAAGAGCCGAGTACATATTTTATTCTGTTTTCTCCTGTTTACTCCATATGAGTAAGCTGTGTTTTGCTTTTTCTGTCTTCAGAGTTGTCTCTCTACCTCTTATTTGAGCTTTGTTTTCATCTTGTGAGCTTACGTTGCTTTTTAGGTTTAGGTTTTCTGGCAGTAACGGTTGCTCTCCTAGAATCACATGCAGATCTTAGACCAACTGAAATGACAAGGTGAAGATCTCAAAAAAGAAAAGCAGATGAGTAATAGCTCTTTAACCTTTTGATGTGTGTTTTTCTCATACAAAAGGAATGAAACCAGCATTTGCTCACCTATGTTCCAGGCACATTACATTAACGTTTTCTTTAATTCTTACATAAGTCATGTGGTCCAGTGTAGTATAATTTCATCACAGGATAACTGGCTCAGGGTGGTGGAACAACTAACCTCATAATCTCACAGCTGGTAAGTGGTCAAATCAGGATAGCCTAGCTCCAGAGCCACTTAGCTTCTTTCTATATGATGAGGCTTCTTAAAATAAACAGCAAATTCTTTGGAATGCAGATGTTTCCGTATCATGTACCAGTGGTGTGACAGCAGAGAGTTTTGAGTAGGAGAGCAAGAAAAAAATGTCCTGGCCAATCACCATCTTTTTAGCTTCTTACTCAGCAGCCACCAACAGACCTTGTATTAGCTGTGCTAAAAAATCGAATGACAATGATGTCCACTTGGCAGGAGCATCCCCAGACTTAAGATTTTGAGCATGTGAAGAACACTCTGTGCTGATAATTGAGCCATCATCTCTCAGCTACCAGTCCACCCTTCTCATTTTATTTATGGTGTTGGGACTGAGACTCTAAAAACCGCCTTTTCTCCCTTGCCAGCTTTCTCCCTATAATTTCTGCCAATACGCTGGAGGGAGGCGGCATGGCTGGAGGAGGGAGACCAGACGTGCTTATCCTGTTTACCTCCTTTCCTGACACTGTCACCTCAGCAGCAGTTCTTCCCCCAGTAGAGGTGGTTTGTTTTCAGCCATTGATTGTGGCTTCGGACTTTCCACAGCATTCCCGGAAGCAGTTGCATCATGCCCCCCACACCCCCATCCCAGGACATCATCCCTAGTTGGAAGCTGCCCTTTCCTTAAGGCTCTGGGTCAAGCCTTGGGGTAACCCCTGCCCCTCAACCTGTGCTCTTTGTTCCCACACCTCTAGGGCTGCTGGCTGTTGTTGCTTCCTCTGTCACATCTCAGGGTTTGCAGTTGTGTCTTTTAGTACTCCTGTACCAGTATAAGTAGTTCCTTACATGAAGCTTTCTCTGTTAAAATAACTTGTGGTTTCTGTCTTCCTGACGAGATCCTCACAGATACACACTGTCTTAGGGAGAACTGCTAAGCTATGCTGAGTGCGACCTGAACACACACTGTCCATTGCTGACATCAGGCAGGTGGGCAGAAGTCAGAAAAGAACTTGAGGGAATGGCAAGCAGATTTGTTAGGTTCACGTTTTCATAGCACAGTTCAGTCCTGGGATAGCATGGGAGAAGAACAGGAAATGGTGGCCACCTAAGGGAAGCCGTGTGCTCTAGCATCATTTCTGACTCTAGGTTTGGGAACGACACTTTGGGTCTCTGCTTTCTCACTTCTAAATTGTAGGGAATACTAATTACAAGGTCAAATGAAGTTAAGGGAATTAGGAGTAATTTTTTAAAAAGGCCTTGAATTGAACTATTAAGATGATCAAATGAATACTATAATGCTGTTGTTAGACTTGGTCTATGTATGAAGGAGTTTGCTGAAACCATAGTAGTCCCTGTAAGTGACAATGGGCAGGGGCTCTGGGAGGTGATGGAGACCAGTCACTGAGTACCTGCTTTGCCCTGGCATCGTGCTCAGTGTGATACATATGCTCCCATTCAACCTTTACCATGTTATAGTAGACTGATTTTGCTGATGTTGAGTCAGCTTGCTTACTTTCTTCTTTTTGAAGATTTCTTTGAGAGAGTGAGAGAGTGCACACATGCAGCAAGGGGGGCAGAGGGAGACCATCTCAAGCAGACACCATGCTGAAAGCAGAGCCTGATGCGGGGCCTGATCTCACCACCCAGAAATCACCACCTGAGCTGAAACCAAGGGTCAGATGCTTAATTGACTGTGCCACCCAGGTGCCCCAAAAGTCAGCTTTCTTAATCATTCTCTATTACTGTCATTGTGTGAATGATACTACCCTTCTTTCTGTCTCATTCTGTTTTTCACAGTTATCTTTGGCTGGTGAAATAGGCACATGATGTAATTGGTGTTAAAATGTGTGTTAGGCTTCAAATTCTTCTGGAGGAGATTTTAGCATATTGGTCGATCATGAGTTTAATTGAAGACCTTTAGGAAACTCTCCTTCATGAATTGCTAAGTCTGTTTTCAAATTCTGTAAAGTCATTGTGTTCCTAGTGATCCGCCATCAAACTAAAGGGCACTATCCTTTACCTCTGCACGGTCCCAGAAATCTTCAGTGGTAGATCAGAAGTAAAACCAGGCATCATTTATTGATGATCAAATTTTGTGGTTTTGAGCACCAGAGGACAATCCCTATGGCATTGATATGTGGGCCAGAAGAACTGTTCACAGACCTGCGAGCATGTGTAAATAGCATCAACCAGGCAGAAATGTTGAATGAGTGCAGTTGTTGGAATAGAATGAGAGGGGTGTGTATCGGCATGCATCTCTAACCCCTAAGTGTGTATTTCAAGTCATGGAAACACTGAAGTCTTCTTTTGTAGAACAGTGATAAAGTGAGTTTGCTTATCCCTTAGAGATATTTGGAATGTTGACTGAGATGAAATGTGATGAAAATGCATGGTGAACTGTAAGGCACCTGGCAAATGTAGAATGAAAGGATTTAATGCATACAAGGAAGGCTTGGAACTCTTCAAAATCTCGCATTTTGCTTTGGAGCCAACCTTGAGACAGATCTGCCAATAATAAGGTCCTGTAAGACAGTCTGTCTGCAGGCCTTGAAGGTCTGCTTCTTGCAGCTCTGTTTTCCTCAACTGGTCAGCTAAGGAAGATGAGTGATCAGGGGCACTTAAACCCCGTCACAGAGAGAGCATGAGGACAGTGACATGGAAGGTTATCTGTAAGAGTGCTGGGAGGTACAGTTGCAAGGAGTTCCGAGGCTCTCTGGCCGAGCTCTTGATTTGTGAGAAGTGTCAAAAGCTGACAGACTAGGCTGGAAGCAGCAGTTAGAGATGGAATTGCCAAAATTGCAGTCAATGAGGTAAAGAGGCAGAGCTGACAGCGACAGATTCTGTGAGGTGCAGTTATATCCCTGAATGAGAGGTCTAGATGGCATCATTCTTAATGCACAAAGACGAGCAGATTAAAAATAATGCCTTACTTACTTTACATTAGATCCCAAAAGAGGGATTGGATATAATACCTTACTCATACATGTGCAATATTCCAGAGGGGGGATTGACAATTATGGTAATTTTATCAGTATCATAATGAAAATACCAGCTTAGTGGTAATGTGTTAAAGGCTTTCCTAACTACAAGGGTATTTTCATACATAAATAAACACTATATGATTTTTCTTATAAATATTTCTAATGCCTTTTATTTCTTATTTTATGCAAAATATAGAGGCGTATTTTTAGTTAAGACACAGTTTCTTTTTATGAACTATATCTGTAAAGGCTAGATTCTTTGCTTCTTGAGTAGTTGCAGTGAGCTCATGATGAAATGTCTGAAGTCCAAAGTTTTTGTTTTTAGAATTCTGGAAATGCATAACAAGGAGAGGCAGTTTTGACATTTCTCAGGTCAACTTGGGCTTTCCAAGGATTTCATCTCATAGCTGATGGCACTTGATGGCCTTCCAGTTTCTGATCTGCAACTCTGACAAGGCTGATGTGGACTAGATTGACAAGTCCCTTTACTCCAGGTATTTATGATTTAGCTGTAATTTTTATAATGCTTCTTGTGAATTTTTTTGACAACAACAAAGTCTCTGCCAATGATTATTTATGAATAAAAGCAGCCATTATCTGAGGGTCTCTTCCACTACCGTAAGGAATAGGATAAAGTTAGATTCCAAAAAGAATCCTTGAAGTCTAAAAAGAACAAAAATTTAAAGTCAGAAAAAGATGGACAGGGAAAGATTTATAGGATCCAGGCTGTTGATTCTTGAAGAGAGAAGAACGCAGAATGACTTAATCAGTGTTTTCGGGTATTTGGAGAGGTTATTGACTGTACCGATCTCTCCAGAGGGCTGAGAAAAGAGGAAATGGGTTTACATTTCAGCAAGAAAAAATTATGCAGGAAGAATATTTCGAGTCAAACATGATGAAAAACTAAAATAGGATACCAAAGGAAGATTTTTCTTTTTTTTTTCTTTTTCTTTTGAAATAATTATAGATTCACAGGAAATTGCAAAGAAATGTACAGGAGGGTTTCATACCCAAAGGAAGTTTTTGAATGATGTCTTTAGAGAAAAAATCTGGCTTGGAGGAAGAAGGCTAAAGCATGTGACGTAAGAAGCTTTCAAGTTTTCTGTCTCTTTTATGAGTTTTTGCCATCTTTATGTTCTTCCTGTGACACATTTCTCATGGCAGGTTACCAGTTAGCACAGACCAGAGGTCCTCCTAATATGCAAAATGAATGCTTCTTAGAATGTGAACATTTAAGACTAGCCAATTGAACACCGTGGTATGAGGTTTATAATCATTCTTTCAGTGTTCATATAAAATTTGCAAGGTAGGTTTTATTGTCTCCCATTTTATAAATGTCATAACTAAGGTTCAGAAATATTACACAGCTTTCCAAGATTCAGGCTCAGAGCAAATTCATGGTGGATGTGGGTTTGTTCTAAAGGAATTTGTCTTTCTACTGTATGATGCTGTAAAATTGTCTTCTGCATGTACACCACTCTGTGTGCCATAGTCCCCCATCTCTATCCCTTTTCCAATTGGTCTCAAGATGCCAATGATTTAGAAATACTTCCCAGCATGAGATAGATTGTAATTATGGTTTTCATTATATAGATGAGGAAATAGAGAAGTTCTGTGGTGTCTGCAGGCATGGGCAGAAGCAATTTATTTCCTGGTGGCATCTAAAAATTCCCAGTGTATTTATTTAGTGTTGGTAACATTTTTCTTGAAGTAATTTCAAGCAGTTTCATAGTTTCGTATCTTTTGGTGCTCCCGTTGACTTAAATTTCATCCTTTGTCGACTTGACAAGGTACTGAAATGGCATTTTATTTTTATTCCACCTACTGTTTCTCTTCCTTGTCTCATTCACAATGGGGCCCTTTGCTTAAAGAGCTCTATGGAATTAGCTGAAATGCAGCTGCCTCAGGGCTTTCCATATTCAGTTTTTGTGTCATTAAGGTTTTGCATCTTACCTGGCATAGAAACGGTTCTGTTCATCTCTATTTTTAAAGATGTTTATTTTTTACTTTTGGTATTTGAAATCTCATTTTAAGATGTTGAAAATATAGGAAAGCATAAAAAAGAATGTTAAAGTAAGCCACAATCTTTTTACCTGGCAGTAGGCATGTTAACCTTTTAGCATATTTTCAGTTTCTTTTATATGTCAGAAATTTATGTGTCTAATGATCTAACTCATATGTGGAATTTAAGAAACAAAACAGGATCATAGGGGAAGAGAGGAAAAAATAAAACGACAAAGTCAGGGAGAGACACAGGCTGTAAGATACTCAATTTAGGAAACAAAACCCTTGTTGGGTGGGGGGAGATTAAGGGATGAGGTAACTGGGTGATGGGCATTAAGGAGGGTATGTGATGTAACATGGGTGTTATATAAGACTGATGAATCACTGACCTCTACCTCTGAAACCCCAATAATACATTATATGGTAATCAATTGAATTTAAGCAAAATTTTAAAAAACTTCTACATATTTATGAGTAGTTATCATATAAACATTGCCTTACCTTTTGCCTCTGAGCATTTTTTACATTATTAAATATTGATTGAAGGCATTTAAATATTATTTACCCTCAAATATGAAGCATACATACATACAAACCTAAACAATACAGAAAGGTATAAAATGCAAATCAGTCTTATTAATCTAAAAGATTATCATCATTAATAGTTTGTCACTACTCTTCCTAATAAAATTTTTTTAAAGGTTTTATTTATTTATTCATGAGAGACACAGAGAGAGGCAGAGACACAGGCAGGGGGAGAAGCAGGCTCCCCTTGTGGAGCCTGATGCGGGCCTTGATCCCAGGACCCCGGGATCACGACCTGAGTTGAAGGCAGATGCTCAACCACTGAGCCACCCAGGTGCCCCTAAAAGTTTTTTAAGTAAACAAGTATGGTAATACTTGTTCTGTATCTTGTATTTTACATTTCACTGTTATGTTTTGAAGCACAACAAATCTACCTCATTTTAATAACCCTATAGAATTCCATTGTATAGATGTGCCATATTTCCTGTGTATCCTTCAGATAAGTATTTGTTTCCTGCCTTTTTTGTTATTTCAAGCAGTATTTCAAAAAATTTCATTTAAAAAAAAATGCTAGTATATCTGTAGGGTAAATTTCTAGTAGGATATATAACTAGTAAAGCACACAAGAGCTTAGGCATTTTAATAATTTGTTAAGTTCTGGTAAATTGCATTTCTAAGTACCAGTTTGGAGATGCATCAGCAGTTTATCAGAGTACCTGTTTTTCTTTACTCCTACTAGTTTTGAAATTTATCCAAATTAAAAAAATGTATGGATGTTACAGGTGAAAATGATACAGTGTTTTGATACCAATTTTTAAAAATTAAGTGTGAAGGATCATCTTTTAATATGTTTATTGGTTGTTGTTAACGAATTTTGTATTTGTTTACCTCATTTACCATAGCAGTTTATTGGCATTCTTGTTTTTCCAAATCCTCAGCTATATTTTATATTGTCAGACCCAGCCTGAAGGTTGTAAAGTGGTATTGTTGCATTTTCCTTGTGAGGTTGAATATCACTCTCTATGTTTATTGGTATTTCTATTTTCTGTGATTGCCCATTTTTCTACTGATCATCAAAAATCTTTAAAAATATAAAAATTCAGAATGTAGAGGAGTCTAGAGATTTTCCTATTCAAAACTTTATGACTGATTTCTTTGAAGCTTTGGAAATATTTGCAGGGGTGATCCACAATTACAAGTAGTAAAGATCAGCACATGGAACAATGGAAAATTATCCTGAGATGACAGTTATTTCAAATCAATTTGAAGAATTTAATCTTTCATATTCATCTTTGCTTGAATTTGTATTGTGGTAATTGGACTTGAGCAGAGTTTTGTACTGTCAGAAAGGGTTTAATGGCTATTTCATGAGAGAGTCTTCACAATAGCAAAATGTGAGAACACTTAGGTCTGTGTAACCATTAAGTACCACGTTTTACAGGGGTATGTAATTTCTTGGGAGAAATATTTAGAATGGGGAAATGAAGATTACTGAATATATATGGTGTGACTTAATTTTTAATAAAAATACAGTAAACAAAGGATAAACATGTTTGAAGTGTGTGGGGTAGCAGTAGCAAAAGAATGCTCAAATGGCAATGAATGTTTATCTTTGGGTGATGGCATTCCTGGTGATGTTTAATATTATTAGGTGTTTTTTGTTACTTTTACACTTTCTATAGTGTACACCATATTTAAAATCAAGTTTTACAAAAATGAAGGCTCAGTAGAATTTTAATAGTTAATAAGCATTTTTGAGCTCTTGGAGAACTTGACCATTGTATAGTTGGCAATTGTCTTGGCCCTGTCCATAATTCTCTTTTACCCTTAAGTTCATTGTATTTTTATGAACTACATCACCTTTTTCCACCTGGGTTTTGTTGCCCAACAACAAAACACAGAAGAAATACAGTGCTAAATTCTTCTGCTAAAACATGACCATTTTTTATTCTTCAGATTTTGTTCTGTTACGTGTTTTGTTTTATAGTTGTCCTTTTAGTATATGTAGCCTGATTTTTATTTTTTTATTATTTTTAAAATTTTATTTATTTAAAATTTTTTATTATTATTTTTAGAGAGGTGAGGGAGGGGCAGAGGGAGAGGGAAAG